>NW_020837947.1:50568423-50776594 GCF_003676395.1 Aethalodelphis obliquidens | reverse complement strand
AAAAAAAAAAAAAAAAAAAAAAAAAAAAAAAAAAACAAAAAAAAGAAGAAAACTAAAAAAAAAAAAAAAAAAATCAAATCACCTTGTGATTCAGTGTATCTGTTTACTAACTCCAATAAAGCAATTGTTCCCTCTGGAGGGGTCCAGGTGCCCCCGCCCACAGGCCGCTGAGCCAGCAGCAGCGGGGCGGTGGGGTGTGGTGGGCAGGCGAGGCCAAGACAGAGTCACGCTGGCCTTGAAGCACCACGGGGCCGTGGATGCGGTGTACATACTGTATTTCTATATCCTCCTTTGTACAGAGTCACTTAACAAGTCAAGCTACTGTTTTACAGGTGCTCCTTATTTATTAGAGCTGTGAGAGCTTGGGGACACACCTGGCGAGCGAGCTCGCTTTTTAAAAATGAAATTGGGGAGCAAGGGAAGGGGGCGGGAGGGAGGGGAAGCTCGCAAGTCTGGGGAGAGATTTATAAAAGTGAACAAAAGGAAAACTTCCAGCAGCCGATTAAACCAACCAACCGACCCTAACACCAAACTTGTCCACGCAGGATGCAGAAGCCCCACCTCTGGGTGCCCCTTTCCCTGCGGGGCCCCCAGCATTTTCCTCTCTCCCTGACCAGTGTCCGATTCATCAAACAAAAATAAATCTCTAAGAAAGAAAAATGCACTTACATGTGCTTATTTTGCTTTTCTCATTATTATGGCTATTGTTGTTATTTTCCTTGTTACAGAAGGTGTTCATTTCTTTCCCCCAGGGAAATTTTTTTTTAAATAAAGCTAGTAAGTTTTAAAAGATGTTGAAATATCAGGGTGATGCTGGCCCTTCCCAACCTGCATCTCTGCAAACAAGAGCCCACCTGGCCTGTTCAAGGGTCTGCTTCCCCACTGTGTCCATTGTTGACAACACACGGTGCGTGTGGAGTGGGCTTTGGGGCCTGTAGACTGGGGTGTCCCTTCCCAAGTGCTCTCCAAGTCCTGATGTTTTTCAGCTCCAAGGGTTCTGGTCGAAGGCTCAGGAAGCACCATGCAGCAGAAGCAAACCTCCCCAGTGGACTCTGGTCCCGTTAGTACATCATTTCACTGCAGGTCGGGAGTGCTCCTGTGAACGAGAGGGGTTGATCTGGTTTTGCTTTGGTACCTGAATTAACATCAGAAAGTTTCTAAGATGGAAAGTACAGTGATACCTAGTTCTAATCAATGAAGATCTAGCCTACTCTTCTTGTTCTACATGTGAAAAAAACTGCAGCCTAGAAAGGTGAATTGACCTGTCCAGAGTCCACACTGAGTTGGTTTAGCTTGTCAGAAAACAAATGTTCATTAAAATGTTAGGCACTGGGACTTCCCTGGTGGCACAGTGGTTAAGAATCAGCCTGCCAATTTAGAGGACACAGGTTCGAGCCCTGGTCTGGGACCATCCCACATGCAGCAGAGCAACTAAGCCCGTGTGCCACAACTACTGAGCCCGCGTGCCACAACTACTGAAGCCCGCGTGCCTAGAGCCCGTGCTCTGAAACAAGAGAAGCCACCGCAACGAGAAGCCTGCGCACCGCAACGAAGACCCAACGCAGCCAGAAAAAACCTAAATAAATATATTTATATATATAAAAAAAACTTAGGCACCATCAGCAATCTTCTCTATATAACCATTCTAGGAGTGGATTCTGGTGACCCGGTTTCTTTCTCTCGTGGAGCCTGAGTGATCTCGGAGGCTCCTGGTGTGGGGTTATGGTTATGACTCCATGGGAACTCCTCAGCCCCAGCCGAGGCCACGCGGGGGAGGGCACCCAGCTGGGGTTGTCTGGTGCAAAGTCTCTGATAGCGTTATTCAGCTGGACTTGGCCATAGACGCAATCGCCCAGGGTATTGATTTTGCTTTTGTCTGTAGTCCAAGATTGTCCAGCAAACATGTTGACCCTTCAGGAAACAAAAGGTCCCTTTGTTCCAACAAGAAAAGATTCCGTGGCATCTCATCAGACAGCACACCTTTTCCTCTTTCTCTTCCTTCTCTTAATCTCAGTGTTCCCTGAAGTACAGAATCCTCTTGGGCTATCAAAACTGTACAGAGAGAAATAGAAATAATAATGTCAATAATTACGAGCACGTGCTGAGTACGTGTACATTAGCCTCACTTACTCATGGAAGGTCCTGATATTTCCCCTTTATTGCATGTGAAGAACGGAAAGCCCAGTGAGTTTAGTAATAGCCCGAGATCACGCAGCCAGTGAGTTGCAGAATAGGATTCAAACCCAGGGGGGTTGGTGCCAGAGCCCAGGCTGCACGTCCAATCTGCAGAAAAACTGTTGACATTTTCATGAATTGTCATTTTGTGGCAGTAATTCAGTTCTGTAAGTTTCTGGCAGTGATTCAGCTTTGTTCTAAAGTGGCCCTCATTTTAAACTAAGCCAGAGAGTTGAGTGTTCATGGTTACTGCCCTCCACGTCTTACTGGGTGTGTGGATGTGCTGAGGCCACTCTGCTTTCTGAGAAATTAGGCAATGAATTCCCTGTTGGTTATCAAAGCCCCACTGAACACAAGGCCCCATGTGTGATGCTGAGGGGAGACCGGAAACGAACACAGCTCACAGCCCCCGCCCCGGTGGGCTTACATGTAACGGGAAGATGGGGCTGTGGAAAAGAAGGACCACTTCTTGGTCTCAGCAGGCTCTCTCTGTAGGTTTCCAGAGTTTATATGAATGCACATGTGGAGCCTGGATTCACAGCTTTGCAAAGCCACCCTCTTTTTGCAGGTGTTCCCTTGACACTGGAAGGGCAACTTGAGCTGCAAGCAGGCCTATAGGTGCCGGCCGGTCCTGCCCACAAGGCACAGCCAAATGTCAGGGCTGGGGCCCGGGGGCGAAGGCACTCGAGACTCACACCTACGCCCTCCCCTCCTTGTCTCCCACAGCTCTTGGTTAAATGGACCGAGACCACTTCTCACAGGGTCTTTCCCACATCATCCGGGCCCCTCGAAGGCGGGCACCGTGGTCTTCCTAATTTTGCATCTTTGAAGAGCTGTTCTCCACTCTTGGAACAGAAAATGCTGGCTGAGTTGAGGTACTTTTCTCCTACCAGCCTGATGGGAGAAGAGGACAGGGAACCCCAGAAGCCTGAGCTGTCGTGTGGCAGACACAGGAAGGCTGTGTTCGGAGTTTCATTTTGTTTCTGGTGCTCAAGGGAGGAGGTACCAGCAGCAGCCCCCGGTTCAGCACATCTTCAGACTGCTTTTGAAAACAAGGAGTGACACAAGGGGAGAAGACGCAGCACTGCCCTGGGGCTTCTGTGCTGTGCGGTGACTCCAGGCCACAGAGGGTTACACCTTTTACCCTGAGGAGCCTTGGAGATTAGATCATTCCTTGACCCCCAGACACACATAGAGATGGAAAGTTAGTCTTCAGCACCCAGAAAGGACCTCTTATTCTATCTTCTCAACCGTGGATGGAATGAACAGTTGCCACCAGTGTATGGAGCTCTTCTCATGAGAGGAGGGGCCTCAGCTGGTTCACAATGAATTAGCTGCTTCCTCTGTGCACGGCCCCAGCCTTACACACATCTGCTTACTTAATTCTCACAGCAGCCCTGTGAAGGAGGTGCTGGTATTACCACATCCCCACTTCACGGTCAGAAAAAACTGAGGCATGACGATGAAGGGGGCTTCTGTCCACAAATAGAATCAGAACCCAGCAGTGGGCTCCAGTGGCCACCCTCCCCGTTGGTCATGCTAAGCATGACCTCACCAGGGCCCAGGATGCCTGGTGGTTCAGGGAGAGTTCAGGTCATTTACTTGGTGCCTAAACCATGAGTTGGAGACACCTTTGACCTTTATATTGTGTTTGGAGAGGAAAAAATAATCTACGTCTCTTGACGCCTGGTTTTGCACATCACCGGAAAAGGAACAGTCAATGATTCCGTAGGGAAAGTTTGAGGGAGATGGGAAGGGAGCCTGTGTCAACAGCTCAGAGGAGCGGAGAAAGAGGCAGGCTGGTCCTGTGTTAGATTCCTGGGGCAGGAAGAAAGGGGGCACGTGGGCCAGGGGCTGTTTTCCATTTCCCCTTATTCTGATTTGGGGAGCTGTAAGCTGGGCTTTCTCCTGTGGCACTTGTTTGGATGGGTGAAGGGGTGTCAAAGAAGAGCAGCAGGGGGGCTGCCAGGGCCACACAGGACTCCGTCCCTCTGCCCGGAGGGCAGGGGGCTACAGCCAAGCCTCACAGTCACTCTGGGGCTGGGCCACTGGATCCAGGGTCAACTAGCTGACCGAATGAATGGACAGAAATGTTGAAAGTCCCCACATGCCAGACACCACACCGGGCAGTCACACAGACAGTCTCAGGCAATTCTTATTAAACCACATGCTATACAGGCCGTGCGATCCTCATTTCTAGATGAGGAAGGTACAGTCTGGGAAGATTAAGCGATCTGCTCAGGTCACTCAGCTAATAAGTCAGAGAGCCGAGATTTGGACCCTCAGTCCCCGTATGCAATGCTCTTTGATGGTACCGCAGCAGCAGAAATACCAGAGTCAACTCAGGTCACAACTCAGTATGAATTTGAATCAGCCAATGGGACACATGCCTGATGATGTCATTCCAGCCTGCTTCCAGATCTCTGGGAACAAATCACGTTCTCTTTCCTCACCCATTCCTCACCTGCAGGGCTGGGCCAAACCAGCAGACGTGAACCCCTCCAAGAGGGAATGCTAATCTTAACGATATTTATCCAATGCGTACTAAATGCCATTTTGGTTGCATTATTTTATTTATGCCTCACAACAACGCTGTGGGGTGATTACTATGATTATTCCCATTTTATAGATGAGGAAGCCGAGCACACAGGGGCTAAGTAAGGGCAGAGCGTGCTCCCGCATCTGGGCATTCGGATACCTAGCCCTTCCCTCACCAGCACGCTCACGTTTCTGCTTCCCTCTTGCGGGTGCATAGATGCCTGCACGCATGAATGGAAGAGCATTTAATCGAGTACCTCGAGGGACGCCAGATCTGACACTTTCACGTGTGTCATCTCACCTTCGAGTGTGACTGGAGCATGAGCCCTGGAAGTGATGTGTGGATGAGCACGGGAATGGTTCCCATCTCCTGAGTTATAGAAAAAGGCAGTTGCCCTTATCTTCCTCACCTAACCTCCCATCAATTCCTGTCCTGAATGAGAACTCTTCTTTGCAAACACTGCCGGCCTCATAACGTAACAAAGAAGAAGGCTCCAGGGGATTCGCTCCAAAGCTCTTTAGGGTGCTTATTTCCACTGCCGAGCCTTCCTCTAACAGCCTGGGAGCAAGCACCAGGGCTAATTCATCTTTGCATTCCCTTCGGGCACCTGGCGTGCAGTGCGCTCAGTGTCGAAGGACTGAGTTGCTAGGCAGGATCACTTGAGTCCCTCGAATCTGCTCCACACCCTCTGTGTCTTCGAACCCCCCTTCCCCATTTCCTGCTCTGGGTTCCCCTCCAGAGCCTCTGAGCAGCAGTGAGGGGCCACCACCTGCCCAGCTGTGTGGATAAGGCCGGCTCGGGGAGCCTCAGCTGGTCGGGGAGAATAAGGAAAACCCCTCGTCATTTCCCCTCTCCTGCTTCTCATGCAAACACCTCACATTCCATTTAAATGCTCCATCTAAGATAATTTCTGGTATTGGAAATATATATATATATATATATTTTTTTTTTTTTTTGCGGTACGCGGGCCTCTCACTGTCGTGGCCTCTCCCGTTGAGGAGCACAGGTTCCGGACGCGCAGGCTCAGCGGCCATGGCTCACGGGCCCAGCCGCTCTGCGGCATGTGGGATCCTCCTGGACCGGGGCACAAACCCGCGTCCCCTGCATCGGCAGGCGGACTTACAACCACTGCGCCACCAGGGAAGCCCTGGTATTGGAAATATTTGAAAAAAAATGTGTTTAGGAAAGGCTGGTGGTGGAGGGAGTGAGCTCTGGAAGGCGTGCCTTCTGACCTTGATCAAGAAAGGGAAGGTCAAGGCAGAAGCATATTCAGCCACAAGCTTTAGACTATGCGGTATTCTCTTCCCCTTCTTTCTAGGTTTACTTAAACTAAAGGGAAAGATAACAACATAAAAACAATGAAAACAATTACAGACAGAGAAAGAAGAGGTTCGTAAAACAACAGCACCCAGGAGGGGCATTCTGGATTGCGTGCTCTCAGCACCCAGCCCCCAGCCCACACGAGACCTGCCTTCCGGTCTCGTCCATTTGCCTCAGGTATCCCCTTCACATGCGGTAGCTGGATTAGGGCTCAGGACCAAAGGCCAGGAATGCAATAAGATACTTTTATACATATTGATCCTTTAGAAAAGAGTTTGTTTTCATGAAACTTTAATTCACTTTTTTTTTTTTTTTTTTAGCTTTTTAGCCTAACTGCTACACATTTTATCCCTGTTCTTTGTGAAATGCTAATCCAGCCCGAGGTTTTCATTTTCCGGGTGTAACTTTTCAGAAATTGTATATCTGCATAGCAACCCAGCAAGAGCTGCCTATGTCACGGTATCACATGTCAGAAAGATGAAAAGGACTCCAAATCTCAGCTCTCCACAAACTTGGCCCTCCAATCCTGGGGCAGAGAGCTTCTTGGCCTTAATATAAATGGCAGGAGAGCCATTTCAGGGCCAGAGAGGTGCAAACTTTTATCTTGTTGATGACAGAAAACGACACATGACCTCAGCTCAGCTCAGTGGGGACGAGCAAACCAGAAACAAAGGCCGTATTTTTCTCTGCTCTCGTCCCTGCTGTCAGCTTCCAAGTGCAACCTGAGCCTGGATTCCGAACCCAGTGTCCAGATTAGAGATTGTTGACTCAGATTTAGTGGTGAAACGTGAGCCCGACTCTGTTGATGGCAGGCCTTGAAGGAGCAAGTTTACTGAAGCCAAGAGAGATTGTATGTCAGACGAGAGCCTGGCTTCTCTTTATCACAAACTTCCTGATCTGCCTCTGTTTTAATAGTTTCCACCAGCACCACCAAAAGAGAGACAGCAAGGGAGAGAGGGAGAGAGAGAGAGAAACAAAGATGGAGAGAGACAGAGACAGAGGGAGGGAGAGACAGAGGAAACCTTGCCCTCAGTTCCATCTCCTCAGTGTCATAAATCAGGAAATTAACAAGTGTGTAACTGGCCTTTGCCACAGTCCAGGACAATGACCTTTTTGTGTTTCTTACCGGTGGCCAGCGCTTAACATAATCAACGGAGAGCTCCACTCAGAAAGGATGTAGAGTGGGGGCCTGATCTTGCCATTTAAAGGATATTTCCCAATACGCAGGCACATGGCTTTTATGAGGCTCAAACATGGCTTAGAAACTCGCCTCTTTGGTCTGAAGGCAGGTCATTAAGAGAAATCATTACATCGCTTTCCCTGTCTCTGTCTCTCCGTTTTTTACTTTGGCACCTTCCCGGCTTTTCCTTGGCTTCTGATTTCATCCCTCTTTTAGATTCTCTGTGCCGTCAGTAATTTATGTGCAAGATATTTTCCCAACCTCCAAATGTTTTTCCATTTGGCAAACCGTGTCCCGAAGCTTCCACACAATGTAACTGTAGAGTCCATTTACACTAGAAAACATAAGCTTGGTTAATGGAAAAGCCTAACAAGCCCATGTCGGTGACCCCGGGTGCAGGGCCGAGTCACAGACGATCTTCCAGGCCACCCCTGGGGACGCAGTGGGGCTGAGTGTCAAGGAGGAGTGTCTTTCCCTGGTTCCACAGATGCTTGGCTTCCACCCTTCTTGTCTCCGAAAAGGAAAGAATTCCTTCCAAGCCCCTTTCTCGTATAGTTTTTGGAAGTTTTTGGAAGCTTCAGGGCACCATATGGAGAATCATTTCATGATTCTCCTGATGGCTTTTACGTGAGCAGCTATAAATTGAACGGTTTCCTTCAGGTCTGATATCCCTATGGTACCTGCTAAGGATTGTCGGGAATGATCACTGAAGGTGTTAGTCCTGTGCTGTTCTTGATAGGAGAGAAAACTCAGGCCTCCTCCTGGCAGGGCACAAAGTTAAGGACACCCGGGAGGGGTTGGGGGGTGGGATGGGGAAGGCTGCACAAGCCTTTCCAATTGGTCACAAGGGTGCTTTGCCCCCAGTGACCTTTTCATTCCAAAGTCATGGCTTTAGGACGGAGGCGGAAGTTGAGTCCCCGTCCCTGCCCCAGTGCGGGGCTCCTGGGCTTCTCCCGGGGCTCTCAATAAGCCAGGCCCAGCTAGGCCCCTCCGTGATACACGCTTGAGGCTGATGGACTCGATTTACGTCCAGTCCCTCACAGGGCACATCTAGGCAGCATTTTGGCTTCTGCAAGATGAATTTTATTCGCTGAGTAACTGACACTTTTTCTTCCTAAACAGTTGCAATGATACAAACCCCCTGCATTTTACCTTTTAGAAGTGGCTCGTGACGTGCTCCCTCTCTTGACCCAATATTCTGTTGATTTAATAAACCAGTCAAAGGCAAAGAGTCATTCTAATAAGGATAAGACTGTAGGTGAGTCTTTTCAGGGTGTTTATTTTGCTTGGGTAGCATTTCCTTAACTCACTGAGTTTCTCTGGCCCTCTGAATCAGTGCCGGGGGGCAGAGGGTGGCTGGTATCTTCTACGGAACCACCGATGAATGAGGCCCCAAGCCCTTAAACTGTTTCCCAAGAACGTCTGTTAAAAAAAAAAAAGAAAAGACATAAAGAACATAGTACCGAAGATTGGTTAGCTCTAGGAGCTCATTCCCTCGGATACATTTTTAGGCTTTTGTTTATCTTTCTTGATTGATAAAGTAATTATCAAAATGCGTTAGAAAATGATAGCCAACTGGTGAGAAAAGGAACAGTTGGAGGAAGCAAAGCAGTGGAGGAAAAGCAGGCACAGACTCTACCCCAGGCTTTCCAGTGAAACTCCATGAAAATTCATCTTCTCGTTTGCCTTTCCCTTCTTCCGGGGCTGATCAGGGCCCTGGCTCGATAAAGCCTCTCTCCATCACACAGTAGCTAATGAACTCCTCTGGAAAGGCTGCTCTCATCCTCCCTCCCCGAGTCCCTGCTCCCTTCCTCACCTTTTCTCCATCCCTCTCCACTCTGAAGTCTGCCACGGGCCAACCAGAACCCCAGCAGATGTTTGTGTTTTATGATCCAAATGGGAGCCCAAAGGAACCAACCAAATACCAGCCCCAGTGAGAGATGGAACCAGGCCATCTGACATCAGAAACACAGAACGCCCACCCGTCCAGCCGGGCCTGGGCTTCCAGGCAGCAGAAGGAGGGCTAGATAATTAGCTGGTACAGCCTATGTGCTGGTCCATTGCTCTACCTTCTGAAGAGCACAGAGTCCTTCCATGGAGGCTCAGGGAGGTTGGGCAAGACCCTCCATGAGTCCCCCTCCCAGGATGGCAGTCTTGGCACACAGTGGTCTCGCCTCATGCCAGGGCACCACGTGGTGCCCTGACTGTGCATCCTGGCCCAGGAAAGAGCTGGAGGTGAAGGACCACTACCGTGGGTAGCTGGGAAATGCCGTGTGGCTCAATAGGCAGCCCTAAACCCCACACCAGTGCGGGAGCAAATAAGGAGAGTGGACAGAGTGTGGGTGGACAGATGGAAGGTCTGAGCTTCTGTCTCAGCTCCACCATCTACACTGCTGTTGGCTGTGTTGGTTTTCATTGTCTCTGAGGCTTGGTTTCTCCATCCATGATATGGAGGTTGTAATACCGACTCGTGGAGTTACTTCCAGGATGAAGTGATCCTATGTGTGCCAGCTCTGGGCCTGTTCCTTCACTGTCCCTGCTCTGCCTTGGATGGGAGGGGACCGGAACATGGCTGAGTTCAGCCAATGGGAACATGGGGGAAGGTATTCCCTTCCCCATCTCTCTGACTCAGGCAGCTTCTCCGGCAGCAGCTTCCTCTCTGTCAAGCCTCCAGTGCCCTCTGGAAAGTCCTTAGTATTGCAGTTCCCGTAATGACCTCCTCCCTTTGTCCCTCAGCCTCAGGGTGGCCCTGCCATCCCCTGCCCAGCTGCTCAGCTCACCATTACCGTCACCGGTGCAGCCAGTCCCCTTCGCTGAATTCCCTTGCATGTGAATGCAAGTGCTGAGGTGCTTTCTGTTTTCCTGGTTGGACCTTAGGCAACAGAGCATGTGAACATGTAAACGCGCTGTACACCTAGATGGAAACAGAAGCTCTCATTGCACTAAGTGTGAGGGGAGAGAGGGGCTGACCTGGTTCTTCTCACCCTAAGCATCAGATCCTGGACTTTAACCATGAGGTCAGGATCCTCCTGGGCCAACTGTCAACCGGAAACAATTTCCAGAGGGGTTCTTCAACTGGGGATTTTATAAAGACAAAAAAATTGGATAAGACCTATATATTTTTTAAATCATACATTAGTTTAAATATATACACTATAATAAAAATATCCAGTGGACTTCTGGCCTGCCTTCCGTTTACTCTCTACTGAGGAACCTACAGGCGGTGTGGTCTGGTGTGTCTAGACTCTTCTATGTTCAGCTGACCTTCTCCTGAGTCTCTTGCTATTCCTGTTTCACACCTGGGAGCATTTGCTCATTTCCCAGCCTCGTCTCCTGCTTCAGTGAGTGAGCATTAAGGGTCGTCTCATCCCTGTACTACTAAGGGGGGTGTGTGTCCATCGACCCCCTGCTCTGTCTCTCCCGGGTTTGCTCTGCCTTCAGTGCTGTTTCTCTCTGCCTGCCCTCTGTCTTCTGGTTCTGCTGTGCCACAGGGATGCGGAAGGTTGTATTCCACCCCTTTTGGCAGGAAGAGTAACTTCCTCATTGAGGTCAGAATTGAAAATGGATTTCCCCATTGGGCAGAGAGAAGGAGGCCCGACTTCCTGTGTAGTGTTATTAATCGGTGGCCCTCCCCTGCTGGTGGCTGCCCGGTTCAGGATGGTCCCTGCTTAACCATTTCCTGCCCAGCATCGTGAAGGCTACAAAGGCACAGGAGGAGCTCTGAAGTGCTCTCTATTTGATTATTGTATTTTGGGGGCCATCACCCTTTGGGTCCTGAGCTACCTGCGCTCTGTGGGGAGAGGGACAATTAGGACAGCAGTGCCTTTGCCTGAAGAGCATATTTAATACATTTTTCTCACTCCCATCTCCTCAGGCAGATTTATGCTATTTCATCTCAAAGTGACGGGCGTAGAAAGACATTCTTTATGGGTAAGGCTTCTCTCCTCCCCTTTGGCTGGATTTCATGTCATTCCTGTTGAAAGTATAGTAACCAAACAACACGAGGACATTTTAAACACACCTGTAACATCACAGATGACGTTGTACACTCATGCGCAGAGCTGGGAATCCTTAGGTCTATACTACCAACATCTCCCGGGTTGCAGCCCTGCAATTTCAGACTCATCCCTTTTTCACACAGTCATAAATCGTAACAGTTGAGAGCTGGACTGGACTTCACCGTTCATATCATTCAATGCACCTATCTTTGCACCTAAGGGAACTGAGACGGGGACGTAGGCTGAGTGACTTGGCCAACGGCATGTGGCTAGTGAGGGCAGTGTCAAGGTGAGAACCTGGGCCTTCAGGGACCTCACTCGAGTGCTCTTTCTGGTGACCACCACGGCGATTAAAACCAACCAAAGCTTGTGTTGCCTTGATGCATAGGAGCTGTATTCCACAGATGTGATGCCCAGAGAAGATTAATGGTGCCCTGGTAAATGTTCAACCGTGGACTCTATGGAAAACATAACGTGTGCATTTACATACGTACACAAGTGTGTTATAAATATTGCTAACATAAAGGATGTGTAGCACACAATTTACACATAATAATAAAATACACAATGCTCTGTTATAAATTCCCTGCAGCCAGTTGATCCTCACAGGACGTTTTTGTTGATTTTGGCTGAATTCTTGTACCTGTACCTGGTTTCAGCTGCTGAAGGAACATTCAGTGATATTTTCTTGTGTGTTAACAAATAAGACAAAACCAAAGCCACAAAGACAGGTTGGAACTTTGCTTGTTTATCAGTGACAGCAATGACTTTTCTCCTAAATCAGATAGTAGCCTTCAAATATGGAGAGAATATTCCCTCAAATTTTTGTGCTATTTGCAATGTAACAGCCATATATAGGACATGCTTTTGAGTTTAGTCCTCACTATTAATATTTTCCATTACCTTCTTAAGTTTAGACAATCAGCAAAACCATAAATCAAGCCCTGGTGTCTAGCATATGCTGATCTCCGTGGCATAAATATTTTCACCATGATCAGTTTCAAGCTAACAGTGTGATGTCATTGAACTCAGAGTTGGCAAGACATGTGCAGTGGCTCCTCATTTTACAGTATTTCCACTATTCAGATGCAACAGGTATAAATAACCCCAAGAGCATAGATAATAGTATAAGGTGGTAAAATAATTGGGGAGTGATAAGTTTTGAGCATCAATTACTCTTGTTTTTAACATAACTTACTTAACTGTAATGTGTATAATTTAATTTTTAATAATGTCTGTATTTAACAACTGGCTCATAAAATTCCTGAAAATTGAGAATCAGCTCTCGTGAGCCCATAGGGGCAGCCTCTAGCACAGCACAGGCAGAGCATGGATGGGAAGGTGCTTCGCTCCTCCCCCGGGTATGCCCAAGGCCACCAGGCTGAGGAGACCACGATGCTGGCCACCTGGATGCGAGGGCCTGGACAGAACCCATGCTGAGCTGCAGAGGGCAGATTTAAGAACATGGATCGGACCCCATGTAGCAGGTGAATAAAGGTGGGGTTGGGGCTTCTCTGGTGCCGCAGTGGTTGAGAGTCCGCCTGCCGAAGCAGGGGACACGGGTTTGTGCCCCGGTCCGGGAGGATCCCACATGCCGTGGAGCTGCTGGGCCCGTGAGCCATGGCTGCTGAGCCTGCGCGTCCGGAGCCTGTGCTCTGCAACGGGAGAGGCCACAGCAGTGAGAGGCCGCGTACTGCAAAAAAAAAAAAAAAAAAAAAAAAAGATGGGGTTGATTTTTTTATACATCCTTCCAAAAGCTACAGAAAATAAAATTTTAAATATTAGATAGTCAAGGAAATTGACAGGAAAAGGGGCACAGGAAAAAGAGAAACAAGGAGGAAAAGGATTATTGTTTTTAAAATATCCTTTATTAAGACAGCAATGTGCTGACACAGAACCCTAGGCCTGCTTTTGTGGACGGTCCCACGGGCCTCCCACATGTGTGCCGTGGTGGACACGGGCATTCCCTCAGTGAGGACCTGACCTCCTACTGCTTTGGAAGGAGAGGATGAGATTACCAGAGCTTTGGATCCATTTTTGGATCAAATGAAAACATCAGGCTAATCCTTAGCGTGTTCCTCTCCTCTTACAGATGCTGGCCTCACCCTAGGAGTGGGCGTCGGATCTCTAACAGTTCCTGCCCTAGGACGGGGCGGAAAGTCCCATGCTGCTGTCGAGGCAAACCTTTGAGGCACCCCTCCTGACCTCTGTCAGCAGCACCCTCTCTGCACCGGTGACCCCATCTTTCCAGACAACTCCAGCGTCACCTCCCCCATGAAGCCCTCAGTGATGATGACCCAGGCAGTCACCCACTCTCCTCTTTCCTCATGGCATCTGTTGTCATTTGCTGTATCTTTTGTTCACTCATCTCTGTTCCCAACAGGACTGTGGGCTCTTTGAGGTAAAGGAACTTCTCTTGCCAGTACCTGGTGCATGTAGGTCTCAGTAAATCTTAGACCCCACGTCACCTTGTTTAGTGATTCTCAAACACTCGTGCATAAGAATTACCTGAAGAATGGATTAAAATGCAGATCCCCAGACCCCAGAGTAGTGACTGGGTCTTTAATAAAACCAAGTGATTCTCAGGCACATATGTTCAGAAACCATATTTTGAGAAATACAGATTTGTTCAATCTTTTCATTTTATAGGTGGGGAAACAGAGGGCAAGAGATCAAATGATCTGCTTCAGGACCCTCAGCTACCAAAGTGTAATGGGGCGTCACGGTGCTTTGACACAGAACTGCCTTAAATCCTTAGTAAGCAAATCACAGCCACACGGATGGTGACTGTTAGGGATATTAAACAACAAAGAAAGAAACCCTTGAACTGAAATCACTGCAACCACATCTTAAAACAGCAATAGACTCCCCAGATTTAGATGCCGCCACTAGAAGGGTGTGCAAACAGGTGTCATAAGGGCACCCCTTTCGTATTGCTTTATCAGTGTCTCCCGAGAATCTGAGATGTTTTCTTGCTGACATGGGAACAAGTGCCCCGATGATTTCTGCCTCTAAACTTGCCTCAGTAGTTATCACCAGAAGCCGTCCTCCACAAGCTCTATTTCCAGCAGAGTGTCCTCTGCCCACCTTCTGATGTTCACAGTTTGTGGCAGCAGACACAGGGCCCCAAGCAGACCCGGTGTTCAGGTGTCCGGTTCAGGCCTATTTTTATGAGCAAATCCTTGTTTCATCTGTCAGTTGTTTGGCGAGTGCCACGCGTGCTGGTTACTGCCTTGGGCAGCAGGTGCCACCTAGAGGGCCCTGTGACCACCACCGTGGTTTGGCAGGAGCTGGGCAGCCCCTGGCCCGAGGAAGCCCTGCAGCTACCCACCGAGGGTTATACCAGCTCCTAAGCAGCCCTGGCACTAAGGCTTCAGAGGATGGGGGTTGCCAGGGGAGCAGGAGAAGGACAGAAGAAGGTCGGGCTGGTCCTAGCTTTCAGCTTCCTTCCTTGATGTGATTCCGAGGGGAAATGGGCGGGCGCTCTTTTTCTCGGCCACAAGGTGGCAGCAGTGGGCTGGCCAGGTGCCGGTTCTGCGCACGGCTCTAGGAGGACCGCCCAGCACGCAGAGAAGGTGTGGCTGGCTGCCCTTTAAAATTCCTTTTTTGTCTCTTTCTGACTTACTTCACTCTGTATGACAGACTCTAGGTCTATCCACCTCACTACAAATATCTCAATTTCGTTTCTTTTTATGGCTGAGTAATATTCCATTGTATATATGTGCCACATCCTCTTTATCCATTCACCCGATGATGGACACTTAGGTTGCTTCCATGTCCTGGCTATTGTAAATAGAGCTTCAATGAACGTTTTGATACATGACTCTTTTTGAATTATGGTTTTTCTCAGGGTATATGCACAGGAGTGGGATTGCTGGGTCATATGGTAGTTCTATTTTTAGTTTTTTGTTTTTTTTTTTTTTTGCGGTACGCGGGCCTCTCTCTGTTGTGGCCTCTCCCATTGCAGAGCACAGGCTCCGGACGCGCAGGCTCAGCGGCCGTGGCTCACGGGCCCAGCTGCTCCGCGGCATGTGGGATCTTCCCGGACCAGGGCACAAACCCTTGTGCCCTGCATTGGCAGGCGGACTCTCAACCACTGCGCCACCAGGGAAGCCCTCATTGTAGTTTTGATTTGCATTTCTCTAATGATTAATGATGTTGAGCATTCTTTCATGTGTTTGTTGGCAATCTGTATATCCGTATGCTAACACATATATATGGAATCTAAGAAAGAAAAAAAAAATAGGTCATGAAGAACCTAGGGATAAGACGGGAATAAAGACACAGACCTACTAGAGAATGGACTTGAGGATATGGGGAGGGGGAAGGGTAAGCTGTGACAAAGTGAGAGAGTGACATGGACATATATACACTACCAAACGTAAAATAGCTAGTGGGAAGCAGCCCCATAGCACAGGGAGATCAGCTCAGTGCTTTGTGACCACCTAGAGGGGTGGGATAGGGATGGTGGGAGGGAGGGAGATGCAAGAGGGAAGAGATATGGGAACATATGTATATGTATAACTGATTCACTTTGTTATAAACAGACC
Source organism: Aethalodelphis obliquidens (assembly GCF_003676395.1). Taxonomy (NCBI): domain Eukaryota; kingdom Metazoa; phylum Chordata; class Mammalia; order Artiodactyla; family Delphinidae; genus Aethalodelphis; species Aethalodelphis obliquidens. The sequence continues at coordinate 50,760,832 of NW_020837947.1, read as the reverse complement.
ATTGTAACAGACCATTGTGAAGCAATTATACCCAATAAAGATGTTAAAAAAATAATAAAATAAAATTCCTTGTTTGTAAATAAGATCGTCTATATAGATTTTTCAGATTCCACATATATGCATTAATATACGATGTTTTTCTCTTTCTGACTTACTTCACTCTGTATGACAGTCTCTAGGACCATCCATGTCTCTACAAATGACCCAGTTTTGTTCCTTTTTATGGCTGAGTAATATGCAGAAATAGAGATACAGACATAGAGAACACACGTATGCATACCAAGGGGGAAGGGGGGGTGGGATGAATTGGGAGATTGGGACTGACATGTGTACACTATTGATACTGTGTATAAAACAGATAACTAATGAGAACCTGCTATATAGCACAGGGAACTCAGGGCTCTGAGGTGACCTAAATGGGAAGGAAATCCAAAAAAGAAGGGATTATATGTATATGTATAGCTGATTCACTTTGCTGTACTGCAGAAACTAACACAATATTGTAAAGCAAATATACTCCAATAAAAATAAAATAAAATAAAATTCCTTGCTTGGAGAAACTGCCATTCTTATTAGTAGGGGCACGGTGATTAAGTTACCAAAGCCCCTCCCTCGGTCTTGCCTGTGGACTAACCACAGGCTTCTCTCTGCCTTCAGATGAGTAAAACGGCCACTGTGGGGCATCTTGACCAAACCACAGCTTGAAGAGGTTGAGGCAGGTGGGGACTGTGGGGAGAAAGCCCAGAAAGCACCGATGCTCAGGGTGTGGAGACAGAGGAGTAAGGACAATTTTTAATTTATTTTTAATCTGGGCCTGAGTTCTGGCTTGTTTGCTTCCTAGCTGTGAATTTGAAGTCTGGCTTCACTTCCCCTTCTGTGAAACGCCACATTCCTCATTTTTCAAATGGCAGTAGTCACAGGGATGTTCTGTGGATCAAAGGAGACAAAATGGTTTGCAAACTATGAGGTTCCCATGTACACAGGTGTGCAGTTGTAGGGGTTCATCTTTTGACCTGAGCCATGTCACAGAGCTTCACAGACTGGAGGAACAGACAGTGGCAGGGGAAGGGGCCAGCTCCTCTCCTAGAGGGTCACTGGAGTCTCCTGCATGAGCTGCAGGCCGTAAACTCCTGATCTGGCCTGATAGAGTCGTCTTCCAACGAGAGTCTTCCTGGATGCCTTTCCATGGCATGTTTCCAAGCAGAAAGCTGGCAGTGGCTGCTCCCTCTTCCTCCACTGAGCCTGCTTTTCCATATTGGAAGAAGATGAAATGCACATTGCAGAATGTAAGTTTTTCCTGAAGGACACTATCCCCAATGGTGGAGTGATGGAGAAAAAGATGAAGTCAGGGGATAACTGAGTAACATACTGATTTATAAACTCGTGGAATGACATGAAGGCATTTTTTCCACGGGTGGGGTTATTTATTATGTCCTAGCTGGCCAGATCCAAGGGTTGAAGAGGCTTTGGTTCCTGAGCAATAGAAATAGCAGGAACCAATTTTCTCCATTGCTCCTCTTTCAAAAACGCAGAACTCGGCCGATGCTGAAATACACAGTCATAGGTTTGACTCGAGACTCCCCTGCTCATCACCTTATTGGGGTGAATGGGGACTGAGACCCAGACCCCATCACCCTGCGATGGTGGCAAAGAAGAGATTAGATTGTCATCACGGGTCATCGCTCTGTGGAGCTTTTCCTGTGGCCCATCCCTTGGTGGAAATGAACTACTCTGGAAATATCCCATGAAAAACTCTGATGGGATTTTGATGATAATTTGACTAAGTTATACATCAATTGGTCAGGAAGTGACATCTTTATGATATAACATTTTTTCTTCCATGAACATGGTGCACCTTCCATTTATTCCATTTCTCCTTTATATCTTTCGATATAAAATTGTGTTTCTTTATAAAGATATTGCACATTATACGTTAGATTTATTCCGAGATAAATTATAGCTTTTATTGCTATTTTAATGGTATCTTTAAGAATATCTACATTTTCTAATTATCTGTGTGTGTGTTGATAACAGCTGACTGAAGCCTTATTAGTTCTAATAGTTTGCCTGTTTTTTTGAATTTTTTGTGTAAACAATCATATCAAATAATACCAGTTTTAGTTTCTCCTTTTTGATCCTAATATGTTTTATTTCTTTTTGTTTTTTCCCAGTGCTGATTAGCATTCTGAGCTCATCCTACCACTCTTCCTGACTTGAAGGGAGATAGTTTTTCTGCATAAATGTTTTATTTCAGAACAAATTTAGATTTACAAGAAAGTTGCAAAGATAGTACACAAAGTTCTCATATAGCCTTCACCCAGTTTCTCTCGCTGTTAACACCTCACATAACCATGGTACCCATGTCAAAACTAAGAAACCAACACTGGCACATCGATGTTAGCTAAATTCCAGACTTTATTCAGATTTCAAGAGTTCTTCAACTAGTGTCCTTTTTCTGTCCCAGAATCCGAGGCAGGACATCATGTTGTGTTTGGTTCTTATGTCTCCCTAGTCTCCCCTGGTCTATGACAGTTTCCCACTTTTCTTTCGCTTTTATGACCTTGACAGTGTTGAGTACTGGTTAGGTGTTTTGTAGTGTGTCCCTCCATTTTTTTTTTCTTGTGAGGCATAATGTGGCTTTAAAGTTTAGTGATTTGTCTAAGGCCAAAGAACAAGTTTTTTTTTCCTTTAATGTCTTACATGTTTCTGAGAATAAAAAATATAAATAATACTAAAAACATGCAATGAAAATTAAGGAAATAAAGGTAATCTAAAATCCCATCACCCAGAGAAAAGCACCATTTACATTTTGGTGTGTATCTCCAGACTTAGTTCTATCAAAGGGCAAGTTTAGAACTTGAACCCAGGCCAGAATTGAGGTCTCTTGGTGTCTTTTAAGAATATTTGCTTTTATTTATTGTGATATATTTCAAATACACAATATGTATTGAAAATTGTACAAAAATCCATGAGCCCAAGGCCCACATATAACAAAAGTTCTCATTTGTATGTTTACTTCAGATGCCTTTTGTTTTAATAAACAAAACATGGCAGTGTTTTGACATCCTCCCCACCCCCGCATCCTTTTCCTCTGCCCTGCAGACAACCACTTTCCTGAGGTTGAGGGTATCTCTCCCATACGTGTTTTTCTATGTACATTTGCATACTTGAACAATATAAGGTATCATTTTTGTATTTTTAAAGATTTGCTCAAACTATATAAATACTCCTTCAACTTGGTTTGCATTCACCATTGTATTTCTGGCGTTTATTTGTGTTGACACGCCTGTATCGTTTTAGTTATTGTATAGTATCCCCCTGAATGAATAGATCAGAGTTCATTTATCCATTCCCTTGTTGATAGGTTTTTAGGTTGTTCTAATGTTTTGCTATTTCCAGCAAATGCTGCTGTAAATATATTTGGCCTCCTTGTGAACACCTGTGAGAATTTCTAGAAAGGGAATTTTGATGTTGCAGTGTAGGCAAGTCTTCAACTTTATTAGACATTGCCACAGTGCTCTCTAAGATAGAGATTCAGGCACTAGCCAACCAGATCCACACCTTCTCCTTGGATTTGGGCTGGAGTTGGAGTGGCTCTAACTACAACTTGTGCTGCTCTGTCAGCGTGCCTCCACATTGCCCTGGACCCAGGGCCGGTGGCAGGCTTGAAGCCACCATGCTCGCAGTGCACCCTTCGTAAAGAGGGCTGCAATGATCCCTTCCACTGCTGTGCGCATGCCCATTGCTGTGTGCCTGTCCTGTCCTTCCCATCAAGAGGCCTATCTCCCCTTCCTTGAATCTGGGCTGCCCTCGCGGCTCCTTTGACTGATAGGAAGGAAGGACCTGTGTGACTTCTGAGCCTCAGCCCCAAGAGACCTTGCAGCCTCTTGTCTCCCCTTCTTAGAACACAATCCTGCCACGTCGGGAAGCCCAGGCCGGCCCCCTTGAGGGTGAATGACCATGTACGGAGAGAGGCCCTGCCATCGGCAAGCAGCTGGACGTGTGAGTGTAGCCGTCTAGGACCATTCAGCCCTAGGTGAGCCCTAGGCGAGCCACCAGATGCCTGTGGTTATGGAGTAACCCCCCGCAAGACCAAGGGAAGAACCACTCCAGTGTACTCAGCCCAAGATGCTTACCTATGGTATTGTGAGCAAATGATTGTTGCTCTAAGTCATTGAGTTTTAGGGTGGTGTGTCTCACAGCAATAGTCACAGTGCCTCTCCCACACGCCATGTCGCATATCTCTTGACTCTCACCTTCTGAGATGCAGGATACCATGAGACCCACTGGTGCCCATACAGACACATCTGGAAATGGTAACTGGCATGCAAGGACCAACGGAAGATGGAAGCTGGAGGGGCAATCGTCTCCCTTCTTTCCCTGGGAGGGACTGTCTGAGGATGGGTCGTGTCATGTGGTCTCTCTGCAGGACGGAGCAATCGGTTTCTCGTGGAGCCGTGACCAGCTTGGTAACGCACCTCCTGAGGTTTGCACTCTCTCTTCCCCTGACTCTTTCTTATCTTCAGTTCTGCTTCCCTAGAATCTTGTTTCTCAATAAAGTCTTAACATATAACCTTTTGCTCAGCCTCTGTTTTCTAGAGATTCTGGGCAGAGACAGTTCCAAATGAGGTCCTAGAGATCAGATTCTCAGAATGTGATTTGGGAGTTGAATAGCCCACTGGTCTGAAGGCACTAGACCCTGGTTCTGGTAGTGAGTGGACTGGGAACAACCCACCGTGCAGCGGTGGCACTAACGCTTTCACCTGCGCTGCAGTGGAGGTGCAAGTCAAGGGACTGGGATATGCCCGTAGTTCCCAAACTGCTGCACATTAAAATCATGTGGGGATCTTTCAAATAACCCCACGCTTGGGCCCCACCCCATACCAATTAAATCAAACTGTCTCTAGGTGGAAGCCAGGTGTCAGCAGTTTTTAAAGTTTACCAGGTGATTCTTATATGCACCAAAGTTTGGGAGCCGCTGGGATATGCATGGGCTGTGGCTCTTGACTGGTGAAATGGGGTAATTACAATGGTAAGGACTGTGGTAGGTTCTGGCTGCTTTGATGGCATTGTAATACTTGATTAAAAAAAAATGTTTGGGACAGTTTACTGCCCACTTAGAGCATGCTGGGAAAGCCAGGGGGCCTCTGTGACAGCCCTTAACGCTCATCTCCTGCATCCATGGCACAAACTGTGCTGAAAATCAGCCCCAGCATCTGACAATAATAGAGGCAGAGCTGTGCAAGACACTGAATGTGCAGCCTTAGGTCTCCTGCGGCAAATTCATGACCCTAAAAGTGCCAGAGTGGGACCCTGAGACTTGGGATAGGGACACTGATTGATTGGAAGAGCCTGGGAATCCTCACCCCCAGTTCTCCTTAGTTCTCCAGGCCAGCAGAAGCAGGCCCCTCTCATTGGACAGAGGAAAACAGCTTCCCTTTGCCTGGAGACGACGTGTGAGGCCTTGAAGGCTGGTCCACGTACTCTTCGAGATCTGCCCCCTGACGTGCACCCCAAGTCCTCGCTGCCTCCAGGTTGACTGCCAGGGGCAGGTCTCAGTGGAGCTAAATGAGGACACACAGTCCCCGCTTCAGGAGGACCGTGCTCACACACCACGGCATCCGGGACCCGGCGGACGTCTGCTGGCAGGAGCAATGTGTGCACGCGTGGCTGTGACTCTGCAGAGGCTGAACGGATGAGGGCGGACTGTAGGCCGGACAAGAAGGACTCGACTGATGTGGCTCACTCACTGGTGCCGCAGGACTCAGTGCGCTGGCTGGAATGCCAATCCTAAGAGTTTGCTTGGAAGTTACATACAACCCGGGTCTACAGTAAAGCATGGGGCACATCTGCTGCGAGTGTTGTGTGTGTGAGTGTGTAAGTGTGAAAGAGAGTTGTGAGTGTATACGAGTGTGTGAGTTGCTTCTACTGAGAAGGGCCTTTATCCTTGGCTTCCTTCGGAGGGCCAGGTGACAAGAACCAAAATTGCCATCTATTTTTGTGCTTGGTGTCTCGGTAACTGTATTTTTTTTTTTTTTTTTTTTTTTTTTTTTTGCGGTACGCGGGCCTCTCACTGCTGTGGCCTTTTCCGTTGCGGAGCACAGGCTCCAGATGCGCAGGCTCAGCGGCCATGGCTCACCGGCCCAGCCGCTCTGCGGCATGTGGGATCCTCCTGGACCGGGGCACGAACCTGTGTCCCCTGCATCGGCAGGCGGACTCTCAACCACTGCGCCACCAGGGAGGCCCCTAGATAACTTTTGAGAGGCTTATTCACAAAGTCCCTGAAAGAAGGAAAAGGTTCCAATTAGGCTGAGGCCTGGGCCTGAGAGCTGGTCCTTGCCTGGGACAGAGGCCCTGATCACCAGACTCGATGACCCGGCCTCGGTCCTCACGGAGAACCAAAGGCCTCACGGAGGACAGGGGTCCTCCATGTGCTCACCTTGCCCTTCAGGTGCCCACGGAGCAAGGGTGGTGGAGGAATGAGCGAGATGTTTGTCGTGCGCGAAGCACCCAGGGCCGAGCCCGGCTCCCGGCGCGGAGCAGGAACCGGCTTGGTGCCGCCACCTCACCTGCTGCAGCCGGAGCTCCACAGCCGCTCTCCCCGGCCCTGAGTTTCCTAAGGCCCAGCCCGGGAGTTTGCTGCAGGCCTGGATCGCACTCTGCTGGGCTGGGAACTGGCCTCTTAGAGGGGCCGCCGCCCAGCTGCGTAATCAAACATTAGGAGCCCAAATGAGAAATCACAGCATGGAATTACATCCAGAGGTTCGACCAGCTTCTCAAGTCATAAATCATAGTCAGTTCTCTGAGAACCACGGGTCATCGGGACCTCCAGGCATCTCACACACGAGCTGTTTCAGCAGCAGTCACAGTACGAGCAATGGGTAGGAAGCGAGGCAACAGCCCCAAACCTCAAAACCTCCCTGCCCGGGGAGTGGGAGGGAGTCTGTGTCAGAAGCGGGGGGGGGGGGGGGGGGGGGGGGTAGACCCTGTGCGCTTGGTCCTGGCCTTCCCTGAAGCCCAGGCCCCCTCCCGGCCTCCGCACCAACTCTGCGAGTTGGAGGCCCATTGGGACTCTCAGAGCTTTTACTGGATGCCTCTTTAAAGTGTCTAATTTTAATGAAGAAATCTTTCATCTGCCATCCTGTTTCCAGGCGACAAGTTTGGAAGGAATGTTCACAAGTCACTGAGGCCCTTGGAAGAGCGTTTGCGGGTGGAAAATGTAAGGCTGTGAGACGAGCCCATAGACGGTCTCACAGGGGTCGGGGTGGAGAAGGCTGAGGAGGAAATAAAACGCCAAGAAAAAAGCCTTCAAGAGCCAAGTGGAGGAAGGATGAAGAGGTGCAAGCAAAAGGGGAAAGTGTTGGACTGGAGACGTATAAAGAATAATTCAGCCAGAAAACACAAAGTCCTTCCCGGGGGAAATCTCACGCAGCTCCAAGAAATGCTAGGGACCAGAGGATGCGTGGGAAGGGGTGGGCGAGAGGAGAAAGGGTGGGAGGGAAAATGTCATCCACTACTGGAACGAGGCAGAGAGACTCCGTGCGTACACAAAACACACCACACACACACACACACGCACACACACACACCCCACGTACCACATACCACACACCACACACCAGAAAAATTCTCAAATTCGTCCCCTCTGGAGCTTTTTGAGCCAAAAGGAAAAAACCAACCAAACAAAACAAAACAGCTGAACTGCAAAGTGGAGCAGTGTGGAGAGGGAATGGCAGGTCTGCTGGGTTACACCTGGGAGTGTCGGCGTGGTGCTCAGACACAGCCCTGCCCCTCTGGAGGTGATGCTGAAAGAAGGTCTCCACTGCCTACTCTCCTGGCTCCCAACGGCTTCGGCCCAGCACCTCCAGTCCTGTATTTTGCATGGAGGGAATGGCTGCATTTGCCTCCTCTGAGGGGCTGTCATAGCACTCCCACCAGCTGCATGACACACTCACCATTACACCACCTCCCCTTCCACAGGGGACATGAGGCCATCTTGGTAGGAGGTCAAAGCAGACGCCAACATGTTCAGCACCACGTGGTCCTTCTCTGAGGTTCCCAGGCCCCACGGGGAAAGGGATGGGTGAGCATGTATGAACTCATGCACAGGAAATTTGGCAGATGGGGCCATGGGATTTAAACACCGGCAAGAGTCAAGGGTAGGGTGGTGGAGCTCAGAGCTACTCTAAGTGCCCTGGACGAGAGACTTGAAGTGAGAGCTGAGGGACGTTAATGGAGGTGGTTTTGTTGAAGGAAAGTGGATCTCCTGGATCACTAAATCACTGGAAATTCTCCTCCAAGGCTGATGAGCAGACGGACCTGGAACTGGCTTTGACTTAGCGAGGCTTTTACAAGCCTGTGAATTTACTCTCGGTGGACATGAGAGTGTGTTCCTTCAGCTGGTGATGAACAAAGGAGCAGCTTCCTACCTCTTCCTGATTTACAGTCCACGCCAGCGTCAAACAGTGGGGGAGAAGGGAAGCGAAAGGCTAGCATGACTGTAAAATATTTGGATAAAATATCTACTTCATTTGCACACAAATGGCATTCTCAGTGGGCTTCTGTGCACTGGGTTTCCACTAACGACATACTACTTGTAGGTGCAAATTTTTAAGGGTGTTATCTTCAGCCTGGAGAGAAAGAAACTGTAATTTGCAGCTTTTGCTAAGAATGATAACCTTATTAAGTAATGGGATTCGCTGATTAACTGCTGCTAACAAAACATCATTGCCAAACCTGTTAGTCTGAAACCGGCAACAGAGCTACTGTCAGATCCACTGCTCCTTCACCTCCCAATCCCGGGGGGATTTTACAGAAATATTTCTCATTTAAATAGCCCTTGCCTCTCAATAGTTTTTTATTGCTTTCACTAATAGGTTAACAATAAGTTAGGAGCTACTCCTAGATGGATATTGGATCAACCTTGGTGAAGAGTTCAAGGAGAAAAGCAATTCTGCTTAAAAAATGATTTTTTTTATGAAAGGGATAATGGGAAAATGTGCAAGTTCACTGAGCACTAAAATGAATGGAAGTTCTTAGAGATCAGAAGGCAAGATGTGTCGGTGCTCAACGCGTGTGATGGTGCTTTACGTTCCTACAATGGAGTAGTATCTCTTTCACTACTCCCATTTACCATTGCAACAAAAAGAATAAAATATCTAGGAATAAACCTGCCTGAGGAGGTGAAAGGCTTGTACTCAGAAAACTATAAAACACTGATGAAAGAAATCAAAGTTGAAATAAACAGATGGAGAAATACACCATGTTCTTGGTTTGGAAGAATCAATATTGTGAAAATGACTATACTACCCAAAGCAATCTACAGATTTGATGCAATCCCTATCAAACTACCAATGGCATTCTTCACAGAATTAGAACAAAAAATTTTACAACTTGTATGAAAACACAAAAGACCCCGAATAGCCAAAGCAATCTTGAGAAAGAAAAATGGAGTTGGAGGAATCAGGCTTCCTGACTTCAAACAATACCACAAAGCTATAGTAATCAAGACAGTATGGTACTGGCACAAAAACAGAAATATAGATCAATGGTACAGTATAGAATGCCCAGAGATAAACCCACACACATATGGGCACCTAATTTACAACAAAGGAGGCAAGAACATACAATGGAGAAAAGACAGTCCCTTCAATAAGTGGTGCTGGGAAAACTGGACAGCTACATGTAAAAGAATGAAATTAGAGCACTACCTAACACCATACACAAAAATAAACTCCAAATGGCTTAAAGACTTAAAGACCAGACATTATAAAAACCTCTTAGAGGAAAACATAGGAAAAACACTCTTTGCAATAAACCACAGCAAGATCTTTTTTGATCTACCTTCTATAGTAACAGAAATATAAACAAATGGGACTTAATTAAAAGCTTTTGCACAGCAAAGGAAACCATAAACAAGACAAAAACACAACCCTCAGAATGGGAGAAAATATTTGCAAATGAAACAACAGACAAAGGATTAATCTCCAAAATATACAAACAGCTCATGGAGCTCAATATCAAAAAAACCCCAAACAATCCAGTTAAAAAATGGGCAGAAGACCTAAATAGACATTTCACCAAGGAAGACATACAGATGGCCAAGAGGCACATGAAAAGACGCTCAACGTCACTAATTATTAGAGAAATGCAAATCAAAACTACAATGAGGTATCACCTCATGCAGGTCAGAGTGACCATTATCAAAAAATCTAGAAATGGTAAATGCTGGAAAGGGTGTGGTGAAAAGGGAACACTCCTGCACTGTTGGTGGGAATGTAAATTGATACAACCACTATGGAAATCAGTATGGAGGTTCCTTAAGAAACTAAAAATAGAACTACCGTATGACACAGCAATCCCACTCCTGGGCATATACCCTGAGACAACCATAATTCAAAAAGTGTCATGTACCACAATGTTCACTGCAGCACTATTTACAATAGCCAGGACATGGAAGCAACCTAAGTGCCCATCGACAGATGAATGGATGAAGAAGATGTGGCACATATATACAATGGAATATTACTCAGCCATAAAAAGAAATGAAATTGAGTTATTTGTAGTGAGGTGGATGGACCTAGAGTCTGTCATACAGAGTGAAGTAAGTCAGAAAGAGAAAAACAAATACCGTACACTAACGCATATATATGGAATCTTAAAAAAAAAAAAGGTACTGATGAACCTAGGGGCAGGGCAGGAATAAAGAGGTAGACATAGAGAATGGACTTGATGACATGGGGTGGGAGGGTGAATTTGGGGCAAAGTGAGAGTAGCGTGGACATACATACACTACCGAATGTTAAATAGATAGCTAGTGGGAAGCAGCTGCATAGCACAGGGAGATCAGCTCGGTGCTTTGTGACCACCTAGAGGGTTGGGATAGGGAGGATGGGAGGGAGGCTCAAGAGGGAGGGGATAAGGGGACATGGGTATGCATATGGCTGATTCGCTTTGTTGTGCAACAGAAACTAACACAGTACTGTGAAGCGATTATACTCTAATAAAGATCTATTTAAAACTAACAAACAAACAAAACTCAGGAGCAGTCACGACCCCCAGACAGCTAGAGTTACAACCAACTGATGGGAGTAAACAGCCTGGAACAAGGATTCCAGATTCAAAGGCCACTGTTTGAGGAGATTTCCAAGCACTGCAATTTATGTTAATCCTCCTGTCACAGGAGGCAGCCCTCGTGTCCCTGCTTACTGACCTGGAAGGAGGTCCCAGTCCGAGATAAGCCTGGGTGAACCCTTACCTGGGGGCTCTGATCGAATCAGGTGCTCCTTCCCTGCCCCGGGGCTGCCCCTGTGTAGTCATGGGATGGAATAGGAAGGTCAAGGAGACACGAAGTGTAGTCAGTAGAGACCTCTGGGCTCCTGTAACAAGTCCCTCCTGAGCCATTGTGGGGCTGGGCTGACCACCGCAGGGGCTGGACTGCAGGCAGCCAGTGGGAGGGGCCTCCCAGGCAGCTATGAATCAGGCCTTTGGGGTCTTGGCTGTCAAAAGACTTCATTTGAAAGACTTTTCCTTGTTATCTTCTTATAGGAATTAGTCCTAATGAAATAATAATGAACATTAAAACGTTGATCAGACAAAGTATACAGAGGCTTGTAAGTTCCATTCTTTAATAAAAATACAGAAATGCTTTTTACAGCCTGAACAGAAAACACTGCATTGTCTTGGAATCTTAGGATTGAGAAATTTTATTGAATCAGTCCCAGGTCCATGATACACTGTACTAGGAAAAAAAAAAAAGGAAAACTGCATCAAAAATGGAAAAAATCACCTGAAAATATTAAAATCATTAAGGCCAGTAGTGTTTATTTAATGAAACTGTACATATCTGACTATGTAACAGATACGTAATATGTCTGACTAAACAGTCACTGTTTAAGGGAACATTAAAAACAGACCTCTAGGGGCTCCCCTGGTGGCACAGTGGTTGAGTGTCCGCCTGCCGATGCAGGGGACACGGGTTCGTGCCCTGGTCCGGGAAGATCCCACATGCCGTGGAGCGGCTGGACCCATGAGCCATGGCCGCTGAGCCTGTGCGTCCGGAGCCTGTGCTCTGCAACGGGAGAGGCCACAACAGTGAGAGGCCTGCATACTGAAAAAAAAACAAAAAAAAAAAAAAAAAAAAAAAAACAAGAAAAACCAGACCTCTAAATAATGAAAGAATTGGCACCAAGGAAAAAGTTACAGACAATAACCAAAAGGCTTTGAAAAATTTAAAGCACACTTTGATATGGTGTCATATATAATGGTCTATTTGTTAATAGTCTGTTTGCACTGTACATTGTAAAAAACGAGCACATCACCTCACTCCTGAACGTGCTTCGCTGGAGCCTGTTTATTACAAATAAGAGACAAATTATAAATATGTGCAGTAAAAAAACATACAGATGATGCATCTGTATGAATGGTATGTGATGAAATTAAAGTAGAGGATAAATAACTTTAATAAGTGCTACACTTTGAGGCACATCAGGAATGAAATTCATGTCGTTTCTAAGTTATGGACACAGCATCTTTTCTCCCCACCTGTTTTTGTACCTTAGTGTAATGCCTATTTGCATTTAACCTAGTTATCTTCTGTTTGCATGCTTTGCAAACTGAATTACAGAACCAAATTGCCTGTTACAATTTCCCATTATGTGACACAATTACATAGGAACATTTTGAGGTGAGAGGATTCTCCTAACATTGGGAAACACTGATTGCATCATGCCGGCAAAGAGCAAAAATTAAGGAGCGGCCTCTTTCCCCAGGTGACAGAATTTACTGCTCTTTCTCTCCAGTGTAAATGCTGTTCCCCATACAATGAGTTCTATTCATTGATTTCTGGTCTGCAAGATTAGATCCATTAGTATTTAAAAAATAAAAAAGTCAGACCCCAAAACTACACATTTCCTAATCGAAGCTCCACATTCCTGAGCACTTCTAAATAAAGCAGGGAGTTGAAGTAATGTTCCAGAATTACCTTCTGTCCATAAAGAGTGAAAGCACAATGGATTTTCAAGTAATTACCGTATCTGCAGCACACACACCAGGCCCTTCTTGCACACATGCCTCGGCACAAGCAAATGATGCAAAAACTTTCACTGGATGACCTTTGTTTCAAATCCCCAAATCTAATCAAAAGCACACGAATGAATATGTGTGCACATGCACCCTTTTACAGTCTTTAATTAGAAGGGAGGGGAGACCATCTAGGTAGAGAAAAGGGACGTAGTCAACCCTATTTCTCTCTTACCGAGATGAGGGGATGACGTATTTGTACCTTCTTTAAGGACAGAACTTAACCAGGGAAAGCATGCAGCTGCTCGTCTCCCAGGTGGAAAGACAGCAGTCTCCCGCGTGGGCATACTGGGAGCAAGATGTAGAATAAAGAGGTGGAAACGTGAGATTAACTAAGGCTGAGTTGAAAGAAAGAATCTGAAAATAAACCCCTCAACTTATAAAACAAAAGGCACAACATTTCAATCATCATCATTCAACCTCGAGAGCTCAGCACACATGGATTTCCACTTACTCAGAATTCCTCATTATTTAGCGAGAGCCGTGTCATAATCACAGCCTAGCATCGCTAGTAAAACACAAACCTTTTGGCCTCATGACACTTCATGATGTTACAGTGGCACTTAGCAAAAAGTTTTCACTGTTAATGTGAAGAAAAAAATCTCAACAGAATACAATTATGATGAAATGATTTTATTTCATCTATTTAGTTTTCGTGTGTGTATAGAATAAAAAGTAAATTTACCTACAAATGTACTTATAGTATAAAATCTTTATATTAATAAAATTACTTCTACTTATCTACAGGAGAGAAACAGTCTAATTAATCAATAACTATAAATGAAAATATATGCTATATAAAACAACTGCTATTTCAAAATTTCTGGAGGATGAGATGAGACAAGCTCGTTCTTTTTTTTTTTTTTTTTTTTTTTTTTTGTGGTATGCGGGCCTCTCACTGTTGTGGCCTCTCCCGTTGCGGAGCACAGGATCCGGACGCGCAGGCTCAGCGGCCATGGCTCACGGGCCCAGCCGTTCCGCGGCATGTGGGATCTTCCTGGACCGGGGCACGAACCCGTGTCCTCTGCATCGGCAGGTGGACTCTCAACTACTGCGCCACCAGGGAAGCCCAAGCTCGTTCTTTTAATCCTGATGTGATCAAGGATATAGCTGGAAGGTGACAGCAAATTAAGTATTGTGGCTTAGAACACAGTGGAGAATGAAAGAAATCAAAGTTCTCCAAACTCTCTCACACTTGGGCAGAAACACTTTCAGTTCCTGTGGAGGAAACAAGTTTGACTTCTAGAAAGACCTCGAGGGGATGTGATGGTGCTGGATAAAGGCCAGGAACAGAGCATTCCCGTTCCAGAATTTTGCTGCCTTTCTCCCTCCTCCAAATCACATTTTTGTTTGGGAAATATGTCATCATCTTCCCCTACCCAGACACAAGCCACTTAACAGTGCACACGTCTCAGCAGACTTATAAATGTCTAGAAACAAACCCTCACCCCAGAAGTGCTTCTCATGTAGGTCATTGTATCTCATCTTTGATCCCAGCTGGCCCTCCTCATTTAAACTGAGACACTGGTCTGGCTTTGGTCACTGAGAGGCACAGTCAGTGCTCAGCGGGTCTGGACAAAGCTACATGTTCTATAAAGAACTATGGATACACTACTACATATGAAATGGATACCTAATAAGAACCAACTGTATAGCACAGGGAACTCTACTCAACACTTTGTAATGACCTATGTGGGAAAAGAAGCTAAAAAACAGTGGGTATGTGTATATGTATAACTGACTCACTTTGCTGTACACCTGAAACTAACACAACATTGTAAATCAACTATACACCAATTTAAAAAAGAATTTAAATTAATAAAATCACTTTACAAAGAAAAAAAACAACAACTGTGCCATGATCAGAATTGCTACTGGAGGGCAGAGTGACTCCATGCAGATTGCAAGAGCCAGCATGGCTGGCAGAAACAACTCATGCTTCTGAAGAGGTATGTCACATCGGCTCCAGGTCACTGGGCCCTTGACCTTCGGGGCCGAATGAGGAGGGACACCTGGTGGGATGGGCATTGGGGCCTATGCCTGAGGAAGGCTGATGAGGCCTATGAGTGAGACATCAGGGCGAGTCGCAGAATGAAGCAATCAAAAGGGACAGGACTCTTGTTCCTGAAATCAAGGACAGGCTGAGAGGGCAGGACCTGGAGGCATGGAATGAACAAGTGGAGTTCGGGCCGGAAGCACAACAGAGCTGAGGAATGCTGTAGGCGGGTGATGATGGGACAGTGGGAGCAGGCAAGGGTCGGGACAGCCCGGCCAGGAAGGGAAGAGGCTACTTGTTAATTCTTTATTTATCTCTCCACCTCCTCTCCTTCCCACAAGGCATTGGAGGTAGTGGAACGGAGAAAAACAGAAAAGAGGAGACAAAAGAAACATGGAGACAGGAAGAAAGAATTAAATGGAAAGTAAAAAATAATGAGAAAGGATAGCAAAGTGATGCTTCTGTGGCTTTGAGGAGGAGCTATGGGCCAATGAGAGAAGAGGATGAGAAAACATCTAGACGAGGCCAGACAGGAGGAGAGGCAGAAGCTGGAAATGATAAAACAGAAGACCGAGGAGCCAACAGTCCCACCGGCCTTTGCTGAAAGTAACTGAGCTGTACGTGCCTCTGAAGGTCATCTGGGTGCCTCTCCTTTTCCAGATGAGGAGATGGGGGTGCGGGGGAGGCAGTAACTCGGAGAGCTTGTTTCTTTGTGTTGCACCACAATCTGCTGCCCCAGGAGTGTGCAACCAGCGGGAGACGGTGTGGAGAAGACTTTACCCTGGAGGTGAGCTGTCCAGGTGTCCCCTAAGGCTTCTTCCTCCCAATTCCTCTGCTATTCTAGAGTTCTAGGTACACTCACAATATCCTCAGCTTACAATGCCTAAAGATACAGCAACGAACTGTAAGTGAGCTTTAAAATGAACACGTTGAATGTTCATCCAAGTGACGCTGCCCTTCAAATCAGTCTCTGCATTGCAGCTCCTTATACTGACACCTGCCTAATACAGTCAAGTTAACAAATGAGCTGTGGCTGTTACTGCTCAACCCATCTGTACCCAGTAAGAAAACACACAAGGAAAAGACAAACTAATGAGTATGGAGAAACACTGCTTTACATCTCAAGTGGATTACCTGTGCTGCTCACCAGACATGACCCCAGTGCCTTTGACTCCAAAAAGAAAAAAAAATCCACCCTCGAGTGACGACGATGGGTTTTCCACTTTGAAAAGAATGGGTTCTAGCATCTAACAATGACCCCAAAAGAGATGCAGTGGAAATATTCTGAGCAATGACAACATCTTTGGAACATGTGCTCAGACTTTTGAGGTGATTTCTTTGAAGGTGAAACACTCTAAGTTTTGGTGTGGTTGTGAAAAAAAAATCAGTCACAATATTCTATTCTCAATGCTCTTATGTAACCTTCTGTGGAAAAAAGAGAAGCCCCTGATCTCTCCAAATCTGCTCTCAAGGGTGGAGATGGGTAAAGAGTGAAAAGGACAGGGGAAGCTTTTCTTCTACCCACGTCTACTCCCAGGCGGGCTACCATCAGCATGACGACAGAGTGGCTTGCGGGGAAGACCCAGCTCCACTGACCTGCCCTCTCCAAGGTGAGCAAGGTACTGCGAGTGCAGGGCTCAGGGAAGGTGCTCTCTTCCTCCTGGAGGTGCTTGCTATCCTTGAGCAGTTAACCAGCCCACCGAGACCCTACTCATGCTGAGAGGCACCCAGCCCACCGAGACCCCCCTACTCATGCTGAGAGGCACCGAGCATTGAGTAGGAAAAGGAAAAGATGTCTTAGAAGTAAAGCTGTAAGGAATCTATTGTTATTCTCTGATGCTTGCAGTAGAACACGAGAGAGGCTAAGACAAAAAGAGGAGTGAAATGCAAGTCAGTGACTACGGGGTTGACCTCCTTGAGCGTTTGGGGAATCAGAGGAAACAAAACGCCTTATCTCTTCTTTTGGCCTGTCCCTTTGGCACTTCTCCTTTCAGTAAAGATATGGGGTTCAAAAAGAAACTAGTGGCTTTTTGAATAAAATACGAAACTAGTCAAGCATTTGTTCATTCAGTGAATTAATATTCATGAGGTGCCTTTTACAATATATGGCAGGTGCCGCTGTGCAAGGTGCTAGATATAATTGTAGCTACTTATTTTCATCGAGAATCTGCTCCATAATCCAGAATTTTATCTAAGCAAACTACGTAAACTACATGTTATGTGTACTTTGGGATCTGATTTCTAAATCATTGCTAGATAGCTCTTCTGAATAAGAGTGCTCTAGAAAGCAAAAGCTCCCTTTGCAATCCCTTCTCTAACCTTCCCCAGTTCCCACCTCTTATTGCACTAACTCACAAAGACACACTCACGGGGGCGTGCACACACAAGCATGAAATCCACATGGGCTTGGTGTCATAAACTGCATACCTCTTGCATAAATTCACAACCGACCATGTTTACTTTTCTATCATCAATTATAACTTGTTTTTGTCTAAACTAAAAGCTTCAGCTTCCTTAGTTTATTATATCACCAGTGAGTACAATTAAGAGATAGGGCTTCCACGTCTCGTAGTGTCTTTTCCAGTTAATGAGGTGCATGGACTTATAGATTCATTCATGCAAACTTTTGTAACTCACATGCTTATGTGACCACAGCCAGATTTACAACTACACTAAAGATTCTCCCAGGACACCCTTTTTTTGTGTGTGTGAGACCACAGGAATTTCGATAGTTTTTCATGACAGGGCTGATGAATCTGATGGCTATGACCTATCTGAGTCCCACATTGATATTCAGTGTCTGCTCCTCTACGCTAATGTAGTGGAGCCGGGATCTATTCGCCAATGTCAATTTATATTATAGGTGTGGTTACTGCATGGACAAGCTCTGTTAAAAAAGAGAAAGATTGCAAAGTTGGCTTCATCTCAAACGTCTGTGTCTGATTCACAGACATCTGTGTCTCCCTGAGAAATAACGTTTTCACAACCAGAGCTGTCCAACAGAGAAATAAGCCACTTCCTATGGGAGTCAACTCCCCCTAATGAGAAGCGGTCAGGCTGTGGGGAAGGCGTCCCAGCACTGGATGGGGAGGTGGAAGCTGCCTAAGGTTGGAGGATGCTACATTTATGATGGAGGTAGCCTTCGGTCACATATGCTTACTGTAAAATGACACCCAGTGTGGGTCTGCTGTCTCATAGTGAGCTGTTTGGAGAAGCAAGGCTTTGGTTGTGTTCCAAAGTAGGATCCAATCAATAGAAGACGTTTGTGTTGGCCCTTACAACAAGCATCTAATAGAGGGAACCAACTCGAAGGCTCAGGTCATGTGGTCGAGCTACAGAGCAGAGAATGGTGGGCTGGCAGCCCAGAGCAAGTCCGAATGGTATATTTAGACCCTTTGGACGGAAAGATGCCCACACTGTCGGCTATCATTACTTAACCAACTGCTGAGCAGCTCTTGGCCCTCGGACTCGTCTCCACCCTTCTTGTGCCCCATATCAACTATGCGTACAGCACGTTGACCTGGAGGAAAGGGTCATTCTTTAGCTCTGCTGGCTGTTTTTCCTCTGGAGGAAATCAAGCTCAATGCTGAGCGTGAGGAGAACCCCAGGCTCTCTATGTAGGATTTTAAGAGCACAGGTCTGGGGCCCTGTTTAGAAAAGCAGGGAGCAAAGAAAAGCAAATCCTCCTCTAAAAATACGCTTTTGCCCAGAACTGCTTCTAAGTTAGGGGAATTTCCTGCAGCCTAGAGAGCCAGAGTGAGCGTTCTTCTCAAGTACAGTGATTTGGTGAAGTCCATGTGTGATGATACCACTGTAACCACAGAGGAATTTACCACAGGAAGTGTCCCAGCTGTTGCTTATTAGCATTAGAACAAATTACACAAAGCAAATTGTTAGCAGACATGTTTCCATAATATTTAACTGGTGGCAATAAATAAGAACGATTCTCTTTCAAGTAAATGCTAGATTTCCAAAAATCCAGCTTCCAATTGTCCATGAAGGAATCGTCTTCGATTAGGATAATGGTTGGAGGGAAGGGCACCCTGGAAGCTGAGGCTCCCAGCCCTCTTCCCGGGGCAGCACGGCCGGGAGTCCTGTGAAAGTAGCCACTGGGGTGACATCACAAGATGGGAACAGGACTCTTTGTACCTCTAGACGGCAGACCATCTGCTGGGCTCACCGCTGGGCTTCTCAGCACGGTCATCTCATGCCATGGGGAACTTGGCACGTGGCAAGACCACAGCAGAGCTGGGCAGCTACCTAGTTCTTGGAGTGAGTTTGTAACAAAAAATAAACCAAGACCACGGACAGGTGTTCATCCCTCTCCTTAACAAAATATTGCAGTTTTGAGAAATCATCTCCTCCTTCCCAATTGCCTGTCTTGTTATCTGAGGTTTAAGGAAAAAAACGTGAGTCCCATCTCCTCCTCCTCCTCCTCCTCTTAAGCCATTGGAGAAGAGTTGAAAAAGCACCAGATCAGAGCGAATGTCACACAGCACTCACCTCCCACTCACACGTATGGAAACCTGGCTAGTTTCTTAGAAAGCAGAGTATCTCCATCTTTCAAGACCTTCTGACAATGACTAACTTCAAGTCCCTGGTCACTTCTGGGCACTTCCAATCATCTTCAGAGCCATGACAAAATTCTCCTAAAACAATCTCAGAAAGTAATAAAAAACATACTTTTAATTTAAATAAAATAAGAAATCTTCCATGCAGCACATAAATACAAAAATAGGTTACTGTAGCTCAGAGGGTTGGGCCTGTTAGAAGAGGTGCTCTCTTATCGTCTTCCTAGGACAGTTATTTTTATCTTCCCTTCTTTACTGTTTCCTTCTCACACAGTATTCCTCCCCAGTGTATTTTAATACCCTATTTGGTTTTCCTGAGGAGCTCCCCACTCCTTTCTCCTGCTGTAAAGGAAAATACGAGGCAGCCCTGCCGAAGAGAAATGATGGAAGCGCTGTATAGCTCTGGTGGGCACTAAACCAGCCCACTGGGCTCCCAGGCGAGGCCTGTCCCCTTAGTCACACGGAGTAGAGCCTGGGCTGGCTTGGTGAGTCCAGTTAGCACCTGACCTGGGCAGGCCCAGAACCCCAGCACTGTCCCCCAGCTGCCTCCAGGGCACACCCTGTTGGTGTTAGAGGGTATACTTGGCAGTAACAGCTTAGAGAGGGTTCTGCCTCAGGGCTACAAAGCTGGGAAGGCATTTGAAACGAAGCAAATGCAAAAGCTGATACACTCCCAGCCACTTTCAAAGGCTCTTCCCACTACAGTATCAGGAAACACACACACACACACACACACACACACACACACACACACACAGAGACGAAATGCACTTCTTTTACCTGAAGTCTTCACAAAGGGAATAATGTGCCTCATAAAATATTTTAAATGCCTTAGGCAACAGAACTGTCTCTAGATTTTTTTTTTAAACGTGTTTAACAGACAAGTGTAATTGGAAATGTTTGCGATATGAGCACACACACACACACTAATTTGAAATTATGCAAAACTATATCATTGTTTACCACAACCTGGAGCAAATCTACTGCCATGGAATAACAAGTAACACATCTGTACAAGTTTAAGGGCCCCCAAATAAGCTCCCATTCGGATGAGAATGACACACGTGGCATGACTCTGCCTAAGGTCCGTTTAGAGGAGATGGCCTGGTATGTTTTACATTTGCTGAGCTATTGAACTGCCTGGTTTGACAAGATTTTTGAAAGGGGTGAAAATTAATTTAATTGCAGTATTGCAACAATAATTTGGTCGGCTAACTGCATTTCAGTGCAAAAACAGGAAAGGAAGAATTTCCTCCTTAGGTTATTCTCTGACGTGACAGCATTCATTTCAAGAGTAATGAGATTTTTAAAAAGTCAAACCTTAAATATCATGGTTTCAGCAATCTGTCCTGCTTAAAGTTTAATGCAAAATGAGATAGCATCTCTGTGAGAGCAGTTCCACATGAACGTGGACCCAGTTTTCTCCTAGACTTGAGATGGGAAAATCTCTCTCCCCTGAAAACGACTCCGAGTATCTCCTTGACATTGTTTGCAGATGATTTTGATTTGGCGGCACCAATGTTGATGTGTTTGTACCGAGGGAGGCACTACTAAGAATGGTAGAAAGTTTTGAAAATCTCTATATGAGGTATATGTTGATGCAAGAGGCACCACAAGTTTCAGAGAATTGAGCAAAAATGGTGGAGTGAGGAACATAGGCTGTCGTGGGATTTTCTGGATCTCACTGTTTTCACACTGGCCGTTCTGAATATATACACTACCCATGGTTTTGTTTTTTGTTTTTTGCGGTACGCGGGTCTCTCACTGTTGTGGCCTCTCCCGTTGCGGAGCACAGGTTCTGGACGCGCAGGCTCAGCAGCCATGGCTCACGGGCCCAGCCGCTCTGCGGCATGTGGGATCCTTCCGGACGGGGGCACGAACCCGCGTCCCCTGCATCGGCAGGTGGACTCTCAACCACTGCGCCACCAGGGAAGCCCTACCCATGGTTTTTTGAGGGCAACTATCTAACTCCAGATCAGCAGTGAGCACTTCACGATTTACAAACTTTGAGGGACAGAGTCCATTTATTGTTTCAAAATCTTGAAGATGCTGTCCCAAGGCCTGATTCAGGGTAGTTCTGTCAGGTGCCGGGACCAAGACATTCAGCTCTCCCACAGCCTGATAACGCAAGCTCAGTTCCATGGGCAGTTTTAGGACACTCTGCTTTATCCCTTTTCTGTCACGCTTTAAGTCCGCCACCATTTGCGTGTCTAAAAAGGATTTTGCTCTGATGTGCTTTCTCAAATACCACTCATCAAGTGGGTCTAAGAGCATGGCTTGGAATGTTTCTTATGATCCTTGTCCAAGTTCTAACTGATTTATAGAGGATCAATACACAGATCTACCCAGGGCTGCCCTCAAGTTTGTACAGGTCTTGTCCTGCACAAGGTCACCTGGTGGAGGGGTGAGAAGGCTGCAATCCCACCCTGCTCCACTCACCGGCCAAGACGCCCGTCCAGGCTGCATCCCAAGGATGGTGTGCCTTTTCTGATTTGCATTTGGGCCAAGGGAGGCCCTGAGTGGCCCTTGATCTTCCCCCTCCCAGAGATCACAAAGTCTAGTATTCATCTCCTCCCTTACAGCACTACGGACGTTTTTTAAGGAAGAGGACACGCCCACGGCAAAGGCAAATTCATTTTGAAGATACGTTTCCTATTCAGTGAGAGAGGAAGGAAAAAAGAGACAGGGAGAGAGAGAAAGGAAAAGGATCAAAAGAAGAATGGAGACAAGGCTGCCCTTCTGCCTAGTAAATTGTGGATTCATTGTCCGTCTCTGGACACAGCTGCAAAAGGGTAGAAATCAATTTTTTTCTATTACTCCACGGTGAGAAAGGAAAACCTATTTGTAAATTGAATTAAACCCAATAATAGCATGTCTGTGTACATGCTATTATTATTAAAATTAGCCACACATACAACTATATAATCCCACGGTGTAACTAGAAATCAACACTCTCCCATTTCAAAGCTTAGTAGAGACATCTTTCTTCTTTTTTAAAGAAACACCATGGCTAAATGTCACTAAGCTCTGCGGCATGCCAATACATCGACACCTCAGTAATGACGCTGGAAGGGAAGGAACTCCAAAGCCCCATCTGGGAAGAACGTGCTTCCAAATTCTTGACTTTGCTGCTGGTGCACCTCAGTTAGTCAGTAATGATTGGATATGAACTAGAACCTTCTAGAAGACGGTTTCTTCCCAAGTTGCAATCTGTGGTGCTGACTGTGGAATAAATTCCCTGTGTCTGTGTAGGCTAGGTCTTGTTCACAGAAACCCTAATCCATCCACTGGGTATTGAATATCAGGCTGCTGAAGTGAGGGTCCGGAAAATACATTAGCAGTCTGCCCTCTAGTGGGGAAACACAGTACTTCAGATAACTAGGAATAGAAAAGACTTTTTTTTTCCCTTCTCTTTCAGAGAGTGAAAGAATTCAAGTTTTCCAGATAGTGCAAGGTGAGGCATTTAACCTCAGAAGACAGCTTCCAGAGCTGAATTAAGCAAGGCTCACAATGATAGGGTCCCCAAGTCAGAGCTAAAGACAGGTAGTGCTGCGGTGGGCGTCCCCTCAGAGCCTGCAGGGACAAAGGTTCTTCTCACATCCTTGGACGTCTCCAGTGTCCTCCTTGGGTGATAGCATTCAGTTCTCCACATTCTCATTATAAAAACAGTACCCACCCTAAGAGCAACCAACCTACCAGAAATGTTAAAAATAACAGGCTTCTTTGTAATTTTTTGGCAAATCATCAACACAGAAGAACCTTTCAAAAGGGCCATGTTGAATTTTTTAAAAGGTCAAGATGCACGAGTTTTATAAAAAGACCAAGTCTTTGTGGCTGTTCTTGTTCAGGAGAGAATCTTTGTGATGGTGGCAAATGTTGTTAAGGCAGAAGAGGATCTGGAGATCTGTTGTCTGGATTTTGCTTCTATCTTTTAAACACCTTCAGAACTTGGCTTGCTTCAGTTTATCGATATGGTAGCAGAGTTTCAGTGCAGGTCCCAGCTTTAGGCCCAAGTATTTCATGATCATGTCACTCTTCAGCAACAGGAGGGCATTGCCATCAATCTCCTGGTGGAACAGAATCAGAAAAAAAGAAAACCCAGAAAGTGGTCAAAGTAATCAAATAGTGGCCACAGTTAGAGTATGGTCAGGGAGTAAAGTAAGGGAATATGGATTGACTTAGATGCATATTCTCTTAGTCCCAAGGCAAGACCTTAAGAAAATAAACGAAAGCCTACAAATACTATGTGCTCCTCTTCCCATAGTCTCCCTGGGGTCGTTTGATACACTGGATCTTTCATATTCCTGCTCTCTCCTGATTGAAGGAATCTAACATAGTCCCAGCCATACTCCCAATATCCCACATACGTTTATCTCTTCATCCAATCTAGGGCTAAACAAGAAAGAAGTGTTCAATGGACTGAATGTGCCCCCCCTACCCCCTCCCCAAATTCATATGCTGAAATCCTAACCTCCAAGTGGTGGTATTTGGAGGAGAGACTTTGGGAAGTAACTAGGTCATGAGGGTGGAGCCCTCGTGAATGGGATTAGTGTCCTCATGCAATGGGAAGATGGCAGTCCGAAACTTGGAAGAAGGGTCTCACCAAAAGCAGACCTTGATGGCAACCTGATCTTGGACTGCCAGCATCCAGAACTGAGAAATAAATCGCTGTTGTTCATAAGCCAGCTAGTCTGTGGTACTTTGTTACAGCAGCCTGGACTGACTAAGGCAAAGTATCATCCCATTAGACCCTGAAACTAGTAGTTACCTTTCCATTCCAGGTGCTGGTATAAGGCCCTGACTTCCATCCATCATCCTAATCTCTGGTTTCTTTTCGTGGGACACTCACCTGCCTTTCACTGATTACCAAATTGCTAACAACACTCTATAAGGGATTTCAGGTGTTTTTTTGGCCCTGTCAATAATACTAGGTGGCATACAACTAAATAATGCACCTGCTTCATCTGAGGGTTTAGCACAAATAATTACGAAGGGAATGCCAATCCTCTGAGGTCCCGATATTGCTCCCATTTGTCTCTGAAAATGGTAACCCTCCAGACCGCATGTTGAACTGCAATGAAGACCCAGTGCAGCCAAAAAAATACATACATAAAATAAATAAGTTCAAAAAATAAATAAATAAAAATGTAAAAAAAAGAACACCTAATGCAGGTGGGAAGGTGGGAGGGACACTGTAAAGGTCATCTATGCTACATGTATAAGAACCCCAAGAGCATACCAGTAGGTACCACATTTTTCACTGCTGTAGCCAATCATTCCGCCTGTACTACCACACTGTATCACTCCTTAGTAAGGCTGGGTTTCCTCCTTCACCTATAGTGCTATTTTCAGATTACTAGAGACCAAGGGTAGAGATTCTGGGTGCTCAGGTGGGGAGAAGAGGCACAGTACAGGACTCATAGAGCAGCCCTTCTCATTCCTCTATCCAGCCAGCCACTCAGCCAGCACTGATGAAGCACCTACCCTGCGTCACTCAGAGCTCATCTGCGGGCCCTCCCCGGGGCCTCACTGCCGAATGTTCTCTCTTTCCCCCACTTCCTAGACTTCCACTGCCTCCTGTCATGCTGGAAGGAAGCCAGAGTCCTCCCACCCAGATCTGTCTAAACATAACCCCTCTGCGGTCCTTGCTACGTCCTAATCCCTGAAACCTGTGAATATGTTAGGTTACCTGGCAAAGGGGAATTAAGGCTGCAGATGGAATGAAGGCTCCTAATCAGCTGCCTTTAAAATAGGAAGCGTATCCTGGATTATTGGGGAGGGAGGAGACAGTGAAATCACAGGGCCCTTCGAAGTGGAGGAAGAAATCAGAAGAAAAAACCAAAGAGTTGGCAGTCTGGGAAGGACTCAGCTTGATGTTGTTGGCTCTGAGGATGAGGACAGTGAGGTAGGAGCCAAGAATGAGGGCGGATCTCAGTGCTGAAAAGGGAAGGAAATGAGTTCTCCCTAGAGCGTCCAGAAAGAATGTCAGCCCCACCGACACCTTGGTCTTAGCCCGGTGAGACCCCTGTCAGACTCCTGACCCACTGAACTGTAAGATAATAAACTTGTGTGGGTTTAAGCTACTACGTTTGTGGTGACGGGTTATAGCAACAGTCGATAACTGACATAGGAAGTTTGGCAGGTAAAGTACTAATTCTTACCTTTTTTTAAAAAATTACCATCTTTATATATTTTAGAATCTCCTAAATAATTATGCAAATATGTAGATGGCCTGCTAATCAAAGGCCATCTACGAGCTAGGCACTGTGCTGAACACTTTATGTGCATTTTCTCATTTAATCCTCAAAGCAGCTTAGGAATAGGCACTGTCTGTTGGCATATTGTAGGTGTGCTATAAACGTTTGTTTATGCACAGACGGATGCACAGACAGATGGATGGATGGGCAGGAAAACAGGCACTCCTGATAAAGGCCAAAGTGAGGGAACGGATGGGACAAAGAAACTAGGTGGTTGTTCCGCTCTGAGAACCCTGTGGTTCCATCTGGCCTCCCTTGAGTGGTGCCCCCGGGCACAGTGCACAGCCCCCCGCAGCCCCCTGACCGCCCCCAGGCCCACCACTGCGCGTACATGCTTCCGGAAGAGCTCCACGTGGGGCCCAAGAGCCTGCGGGTCTGCGTCTTTCACGAACCAGACCACATCCTCCACGGACCAGGTAGAGGGGTTCCTGCTCCTTGGCCGCTGGGTGTCCTGCCTGTCCGGAGAAGGGCTTGAGGCTGGAAGGTAGAGCACAGAGAGGGAGGCCATGAGACAGCAGGCCTCGGGCCTTAGCACCTACCTGGTGCCTCCTGTCCCCACCTGGCCCTCGAGTCCAAGGCGGCGGCCCGAGTGAACTCCTGCGACAGAGAAAGGCCAGAAGTGCCTGCTCTTGGCAGGAGCCTGGAGCACCGGAGGCCACTCCTAAGGGCAGCAGCCTCCCCCTCTACACAGAGGTTCTCTGCTCTCCCAGGGAATAGAGCATTGGAAAACGGATCTCCTCCAGCAGGTTGAAATGCTGACCCATGTTAGAGTTTTAAAGACCCCTCCTGATCAGTCCTGTCTCAGTGGGCCCCGGGCCTGCTGTAACCAGGTTCCATGAAGCTCCAAATAGACCTCTGTAGTGCTGTGATGCCAAAACGACTTCAGGTCCTTTCCGCCTCCACTGGTGTCACCCTGAGACAAGAAGGACGCAGCGGAATGGAGGGGCATTTTGTGCTTGTCCTGGGTCTCAGAAGCCCTGTCTGTGAGAGGTCCATGCCCTGCTCTGCATGTGCAGAAAGAAGACTCACCGCCTACACTGAGCACCTCGCCAGCCCTCAGGTCTGTCAGAGCACGCACTCCAACCTCCCACTAGATGAGGGATTCCTTGACAACAGGAGCCTAATTCTGTGCCTGGTCCACAGCTGGTCCCTGGTCAGTGATTGTGGCATGAGTTGCATTGCTGCATAAATGCTTTTCCCACATGGCAGATTAAAAGGTGCAGGACATATGAAGGAGGAGAGAGTAGTGAATCAATATTTAGGCAATATTTAGGGGGTGACTTGTTTTGTATATCCCAAACGAATTCATCCTCTTTCCCTAGAACCAGCATCCCCTCCTATCTCTCATGTTTCTGAAACCTCAGTGATATCTCTACCTCCTGTCCCTTATTTGCTCCCCGCATTTAATTATTCTGAAGCTATTAGAAGGATGCCTCTCACACTGGTCTCCTCTCTTCCATCCCTGCTGCCCCAATCCGGGAACTTCTTACCTGACCCTCTACAAAGGTTTTCTAGCAGATGTCCTCACCTCACGCTTTATTCCTTCTAGAGCAAAAACTGTCACGTCTTCACACTCTCCCTAGTGCCCCTTGTGGATGCCCCTCGCCCGTGCACCAAGTCCGTACTCTAGCACAAGATCAAGGGCTCTCTTTGGTCTCAAGAACATCTTTCCTGCCTGGATAGAGAGGAAGAGCTTTGGTGCCAGAGAAACCCAGGGACAAATCCTGGAGCTGCCCGTCGCTAGCTGTAAAATGGCAATGCTCTCCACCTGGAAGGGCAGCTGTGAGGATGCAAGTGGGATTGGGGCTGGCCTTATGGTTGACCTGCATCAGGTGGTCCACAGAGGGAAGGAGGCACCCTGCCTGCCTCCCTGCCCGCCTCCCTGCCCTTCTGCACACTCCCATCTGGGCATACTGGTTCTGACCGAAAGTTCCTCCAGCTTCCAGTCTCCACCTTAGCTAGTGCTTTTGCTTCTCTCTAGAAGGTGTTTACCTTCCCTCCTTTCCAAAGAAGCTCTACCAGCCATCAAAGCCCAGGTAGACCCCTTCACAGGCAGCATTTCCGTGTCCTGCCATCTGGATGTCATCTTCCTCTACCTTTAACTCCCAAATTTTTGTTTGCGCTTTTCTTAAAGATGCTTTCCACATCTGCCTTGTATTACCATTATGCATGTGCTTGCCTGGAACCTCCAGTTAGTTTTAATTTCTCGAGGATTATCTTTTGCATCTTCCCCCTATTCATCCACGGACATCTACTGAGTGTCTCTTGTGTACCAGGTCCTGGGCAAAGTGTTTGGTGAAAAATGGGATCCTCTCATTACAGAGTTTATAATCATTGACTCTCCACAGCTCCATGCAAATATATTTGTAATATGGGTTCAATGAATGTAAAATGACTCAATATACTTTGCAGAAACAGTATAAGTAACTTACACAAAAGCTTTGTGCGAGTAATCCTTAATCCTATTTTCAGGCTCTGAACAATGAAGCAGCTTCCCTACAGAATAAATCTAAGTTAGAAGTTGGGAAGCCTTCACTTCCATTTCCCTTCTTTAATCTCAGGGTGCAGTGGTTTTCTGCTGTCTCCTTTTTTCCTCCTCTTTTCAATGTACTTGAGAAGTGCACGGTTCTCCAGTAGTGCTGAGAAAAGTACAGCATCACATTTGAAGTCTGTCCTAAATACATAATAGTTTGGTTGAGAATTGGATTTACTTTGAGATTTTCCCTGCCTTTTCCTTGTTGGACCTGGAAGGGTCCCCTAAGGTGATTTGGCGCGGGCTGGGGTGGTGCATTTTGGCGGGAAACTGTTAATACACCCTGGGGCCATCTGAATGCCGACACATGCTTATTAGAGATGATTTCACTGCATTTAAAGACATCTGCACTCAACATGGGGAAGAGGAACCACGGAAATCGCATTTGCCTTTGGAGCCTGCCCCATCGGAGCGTCGGCGATAATCAGGGTGATAATAGATGCTCTGATTACAAAGGCGGGAAGTCTTCAGTGCCAAGAATGATTTTAGAGTGATCAGAGCGGAGGTCAAATCTAATTTCCTGTGTTTGACAGGAAGGAAAACCACCAGACCGACTCACAACACCATCCATGGGAGCCTAAGGTCCTTTGAGCAAAAGGCCAGGGAAATACTTTCCCCATGAGCCACAGCCATGGAGTTGAGCAAGGTGGTCTGGCTTGTCTTTATGGGGAAGCTCTCCAGGTGATGAATGTGGAGGGGAAGTGGCTCCGCTCCTGGCACCTGGTACTAGCTGTGGGCATTTTCACTTTTGCTCTCTGAGGTGCCTCACAGTCACACAAGACAGCAGCAGGAAGCTGTCACACCTCGGGACCTGCTCAGGATCCAAAGCACATGAATTAGCTCTAGGACGAAGAGAGGGAACTTTCTAGCAGGTTGGAAGAGCCTTTGCAATGGCCTGTGCTCACACAAAGATAATAAGCACACTAGCCCCTCCAGCTGCTGCGAAGGTGTCAGGAAGACAGATGGGTCTGGTATGATGATAGAGGTGAAAATATCTTGCTCCTAAAGGAACAGAGCACGCAAAGCGCTTGCCAACCGCCTTTATGGGAGGTGGCATTCTCCAGCGCCGAGAACTTCGTACGTGGTCGGGTCTGTTCCCTGGGCGATGCGGGAGACGTGTGTATAGTAAAACCCAGCTGTGAATGGATGTAGAATGAAGGATGGTGGTGGCTGTTTCTAACGCTGAACTCACATCCACCAGGAATAGACTGACTGTGAATCTGTCTAAAGCAACCCCGGATATCTTCACAGCCCCGGTACTCGTGCTGCTGCCTGTGAGTCGCTCTCTGTCTCACACAGACCCACAAGCACATGCATAATTTCCTTTTGTTCATTCATAATTCAGAGGAAACTTTTTAGCTAACAATAGAGTCATGTGGAAGAATGGAAGGAACAATGAGCTGGGAGTTAGACGCCCTTACCACCCACCCTCTGTGCAAGCGTCTCTGTGCTTCTTTGGTGTGAAATAAGGAGTTAGGAAGGATCTCCAAGGTCCCTTCACACCACAGGCTGTCCCGGGCAACACGAGAGAGCTCCTTTCTCACACATCTGAAGCCTCATCAGTGTGTCTGTGTGCAAAGCACAGTGAATGCAGAGCCAATGGCCAGGTTTTGAGCCCCTTCCTGGACCTGATCATTCTATTCTCTACGAGCCTCCGTTTCTTCAGCTTGTTTCTCAAAAGTATTGCAGGAGTCAAGTGACTATATGGCTTTGGGCTGGAGCCTGACAAGAAGCGTCTTGGAAGGAAGCCCATCAGTCTCCAAAAGGGGCCCCTCAGAATCATTTGTTAACATTTGTTAACGTTTGCCTCTCTGGAATTGGATGCTGTCAGCGAGCAGGGCCCACATCTGTCTTGCTCACAGCTCCATCCTTGGACCTCAGAAGAGGCCCTGGCATATTGTGCTCCATAAGTATCTTCTGGCCAGGACTGACCAACATCTCTTTGAGTCTTAGTTGCCTCACCTGTCAAACACCTACCATGTTGTGAGGATTAAATAGGATAATGTGAAGCATTAAACGGTAAGAATTAATCAAAAGATAGTTGCTATTCTTATTATTATGTATCATTCCATAATGGCCAATAGATTTGTCTTCCTAAATTCTGTGGTCATCAGCTCACTTCCCTGTTCAGCCATGTCTGGTTTCCACAGAGTAAAGAAAGCTCAGTCTGCTTGACTTGAACCCCAAATTTCCCAGCATGATTTCCCTTGGCGTCCCTGCACAAACTCTTCTCTTTCCTTGGAATGAATAAGCCGTGCCGCACCTTCACTCATTCCCCGCCCCCCACATCGAGCGCTGTCCCCATTCTTCTTTCTCTTGCTGAATTGTTCTCTATCTGTCACCCAACACCATACCCTATGGAATCAAACTCCAACCCATGGAAAGCATATGAGTGGTAATAACAATGTCAGAGTCACTTCAATTCTGAAGCTTGGACATACTTGTGGTTGGGAATGCTACAGCATCTCCTGTTAATGCAAATGTCAGGAAGCTTTTGTTATCTAAAACCTCTTTTTTAAAAAAAATTTTATTTTTATTATTATTTTTTTTGCGGTACGCAGGCCTCTCACTGTTGTGGCCTCTCCCGCTGAGGAGCACAGGCTCCGGACGCGCAGGCTCAGCGGCCATGGCTCACGGGCCCAGCTGCTCTGCGGCATGTGGGATCTTCCCGGACCGGGGCACGAACCCACGTCCCCCGCATCAGCAGGCAGACTCTCAACCACTGCGCCACCAGGGAAGCCCTAAAACCTCTTTATAGCTCTTAGTGATTATATCTTGGATGAAAGACAGAGGAGAGCTCTCAGATTTTCACCTGAGTATCAGCAAAAAAACAGGGAAACGTGTCCTTTGAATACATCCCTTCAGAGTCCACTGACAGAGGCGATGGGCATGATGTATCAAGACAGCAGGAGGAATTATAAACAGCGCTGCAAAAAATTTCCTTGCACATGTCTCTGAGGAAGTTTTTATAGGTTATGTTCCTAGAAGTATTATTGGGTCATAGGACATGAACATATTTAATGGAATATACACAGTAATTTGGGTAGCATTAGTACCATCATGATATTGGGTCAATTGATGGGTATAATTTAACTATTGATTTATTCATTTTTATGTCCTTTAATAATATTTTATACTTTTTTTAAATAAAAGAGTTGCACATTTAAAAAAAAAAAAAGACAACAGGAGGCCAGGGTAGGTATTCACATGAGAGAGAGGACTGAGAAGTTTGTCACGTCATCGATACCTACTGTCCTGTGCAGCCTCATGCCACTTTCTGGCTTCTGCGGTTTTAAACCATTTTGATTAGCACCATGGGGAGGACACAAAGGACATTTCTATGTCCCTTCCAGGTTTATGACTTAGGTCAAACCCCCTTAAAGAGATATGGTTTCTTAATACCAACTGCTTTCACTTGGGATGCAATTTCAGAGCAATACTGAGCACTTCTTTGGGTGGAGGGAAAACTTAACAGCCCTCCAGAGGGCCTGCAGCTGGCACCTGGACTGGCAGCTAGGTGACAAATGGGTAAGGAGGCCAGGGGTTTTCTCTCCTACTTTAATATACTGCCACTCAATTCAGCATGGTTTATCTCCATGGTTTCCAAATGCGTTTAGCTGTGCAAACTTTGTTCAAACTACACAAATGTAGAACCCCACTCTTCTAATGTGAAGAGGCCCTGGTTAAAGAGGGCAGTGTTGGAGTACCATCTGCTCCCATCCCCTCTCTCCTATGCCCTAGAACCTCTGAGGGACCCCTTGAAGCCCATTTTGCATGGTTTGAAAATCCCTGGGATAATTTTGAAAGCCACCTTTGGAGTCAGTTGAAGTCAAATCCTGACTAAACACTTGACTGACTTGATCTTCAATTGCTGTATATGTAAACTGAATATAATAATACCTACAATAATAATATATACTTGCTATAATAATAAATTATAAGATATAACTTATAATAAGTCAGAAATATTGTGTGGAAAGTGTCTGGCCCACAGTAGGTGCTCAATAAATAGCTATTTAGGATATGCCTCAAACAGGCCCCTTTCCTGGGGCTGCAGAGGATTCAAATATGAGTGAGAGACCTCATGAAGCTGAGAGTCTGGCTCCTACTATGGGACAAGAGAGAGGAAGTACTAGAGATGAGGAGACAAAGTGCCACAGGAGGAAACAGGAGGGAAGGAACATTTCTAATCAGCAGTGACTGAAACTGCCAGTTGCTGACCCAATCTTTTTTCCACTTCTGCTTACATCTTCCTGGCCACGGTCAGTGGCTTGCTTGGAGTGGAAGGCAGCAGGCACTGGTGGGCTCCATTTCTCTGGTCTCACCCAAGATCCTGAGAGGCAGAAGTCCTGAGCTAGTGGGGCTCTCCTGGGGTGCATCTAGGGCTCTAACAGAGAGGGCTCTCTCAGAGCTTGTTCTGAGCAAGGGTCTGGGCTTCCCTTTGGCTAGATTACTCAGACAGTAGATGAGGACCTAATTCCAGGAGAACAAAGGGCTGAAGCAGAGATGAAAAGGAAGGACAGGGGGGCTGTTGGAGTTGGGATGGGAGTTCGTCCCAGGACTCTGTTGGGAGGAGGCAGAAAGAGAAAGGGGGAGGGAGCTAAATACCTGAGACCCCTTTGAAGGATCCTGGATTCCCCTCATCTGGGCCACCAGATGGGCTGGGATGGGGCAGACAACTCTTCAGTGACAGATGGAGTGGTAGAAGTTCTCTCCGTTCAAATCGTGCCTTCCGCTTACTACTTGAAATCCTACACTTAAGACATAGGGTCTAAGATTTCACCAACTTAAATAGGAGAGTAAATACCTCCTTTTTAAAGAATGGCAATACTCTTAGGTTTATGAGTCCATTCCATCAGCCTGGTGTCCTGTGATCACCACCTCATGCAGCTGGGAATTGCACTGAGGAGAAGAGGTTGAGAGAAGGAGACGTGTGACGGGCAGAGAGACCCCAGGATGAGGGCTTTGACAAGCAGGGGCAATGTGAGGGCACTGGGCTCCATGTGGGGAGTGGAATGGGGTAGAGAGAAAGAATGTTTCCTGAACGCCTACTATATGTCTGATATTACACTAACTCTGGGGATAAACCTAGGAAATAACTGCTGCCCCTCATTTACTTTATGATGCAGGTTTGTGCATTTACTTTATGATGCGGGTTTTGTTCCCTTCTCTTGTTCTTAGAAATCAGATGCAACAACGTCTCTCCCCTTTGGAAAATGGGCTCTGCCCACTCAAACCTGCCTGGCCGACGGCCCTGCATGACAATGTTGGGGAGCAGGGCCATCCATGTTTGGCAAGAGCCCCCATGGCTGAGGGAACAGTGCCTTGCCCCTCAAAACTGTCTCCCCTCCTGGGCCCACAGAGGCGCATCTGTGATGGTGAGGCTCTTTGAGGGGAGTGTGTGGAGGATCTGGGATCATACGCGATAGCTCACCACTGTGGCTGTCAGGGCTACCAGTGGACGAGCCGAGGCTCAGAACAGAAATGCCAGAGAAGACAGCCAGCCCGCAGGAGGCACCAGAGGGGCAAGATGAAGACTCCCTGACTCCCGGGCCTCTGGCCTCCTTTCTTTAGAGTTCTCAGGTGTAGAGTTGATGGGCTGTGATCTGTTGAGGGGTGTGTTCACGTGATCTGTCATTGCTGATGTTTATTGAGCTCTTACTAACTCTTAGGCCTTGTACTAAATACACATGAATTTATTTAATCCTCCCAACAAACCTATGAAGTAGGTGCTATTATTATTATTCCAATTTCACAGGTGAGGAAACTGAGGCACAAAGAAGTTCAGACTTGCAAAAGGTCACACAGTCAGAAAATGGCAGATCCAGGATTCCAGCCCAGGCCATCGGGCTCCACAGTCCATGTGATTATCCACTATGCTCTATTCATACTCAAATACTGAATTGAAAATGATTTTTTTTAATAACATAAATCAAAATGGACATCAACCTACCCCTAGAATGACAGTACCTTCCTACACTGCATTCCAATAAGCTAACTTTAATGGGTGAGACAGAAGTAGCATCATAACCAGTATTGTGGGAGGCCCTTCCTAGTGGTCCAGTGGGTAAGACTCCGGGCTCCCAACACAGGGGGCCTGGGTTCGATCCCTGGTTGGGGAACTAGATCCCACATGCATGCCACAACTAAGAGTTCACATGCCACAACTCAGACCCAGTGCAGCCTAAATAAATAAATAAATGGAAAACCAAAACAAAACAAAAAAACTTACAGGACAAAAATAAATAAATAAATAACCAGCATTGTGGGAATTTTACTTAACTCTGGTCTGCCCATGTGTTTGTACCCTGCAAGAGTCAACCACTGTGCAAGAGAAAAGTCTTTAGCAACTTCTGGTTCTTCTTTTTCCGGGCACAGAGCTAGTCTACACCTCTCAGATTCCCCCAGAGTTAAGTGTGGTAAAATGGCCAGCTCTTGCCAATGAAACGTGAGTAGAAGCGATGGGCATCACTTCCAGGCTCTAGGGAAACATGTTCATCTTCCTCGTTTGTTCCTTCTGTTTCTACCACTAGATGCGTGGGGCATGGGGGCCATAGGGGACAGGAAAGTCATGAAATGGACAGATCCTGGGTCCCTGAGTTGGGATACACACACCAACTAGGAACACCCACTTTGGACTCCTGGATAAAAAACTTCTATTGTATTTGAGCCACTGTACATTTTGGATTCTACTTATTCCTACAGCCTAACTTACTCTAATACACCATTTTCTTTGCTTATGGTCAAAGGTTGAAGTCAGCTGCCCTCAAGAACAACAAAAATCCATGAAGGGATTTGTGGAAACTTCTAATTTCCCAGTGTTGCTGTGTTCAAACCGCTACAGTCCCCCGGTCTCCCTACATTTGGTGGTCCCAGGGCAAGGGCAGAGGAGGTTAGGTCATGGGGAAGCCAGTGCACGCATTACATTACCACATCTGTTTCCTTCAAGAGAGGTCCCGTTTCTCTTGGGGCTGGAGCCAGGGGGCCTCAGCCCAGGTGCTGAGGGGCCTCCAGAGGACATGGGGCTGGTATGGGGACCACTGACTGTGGTGGCTGAGCCTCCCCCAAGGTGGCCGTCTCCAGAGTTCTGCCTCTTGCAGTACAACGAAGAGGAGGTGGGCAGGGAGCCCCTGTGGCTAAAGGCGGAGGAGGAGTCCACGCTGTAGCGGCTCATGCTCGCAGGGTTCACCAGGCACTCCTCAGTGGTGACTGTTTTTGCTAAGCAAGAAGGCAGAGCAGAGAAGCAGAGATCAGAGAGCAGTTCAAGAAGACACCTGGTGCTGGGTCTTGGAAAACCTTTCCCCAGCAGCACAGGTGCCGCTATCTGTGGGGATGGCAGATGAGAAGGAATGGATACCACGGCATAATCCCAAATAGTTCACCTCTCAGCAGATTGACACCTCACCAACGAAGCATATTTTAGTAGGGATTGGGACATATGACCCTCCATGTTCTGAGGAAAATGTGATTATCTTGGTTATTGATGACTTGTAAATAAAATTCAAACAAAGGTCTTTCTCCCTCCATGGCTCTGCTCCTCCAAGAGTTTCTGCCAGGTGGCAGAATCTCCCTGCTCCGTCTTTTCTTGCCCATCACCACTGCCTCCCACACCTGGCCCATGATTCCTGGGAGAGATCAAGCCAGAGTCACAGTGTCCCAGAGTTAGGAGTAACAACTTTGGCCTGGTTTTTTTTTTTTTTTTAACATCTTTATTGGAGTATAGTTGCTTTACAATGGTGTGTTACTTTCTGCTTTATAACAAAGTGAATCAGCTATATGTATACATATATCCCCATATCCCCTCCCTCTTGTGTCTCCCTCCCACCCTCCCTATCCCACCCCTCTAGGTGGTCACAAAGCACTGAGTTGATGTCCCCGTGTGATGCAGCTGCTTCCCGAAGCTATCTGTTTTACATTTGGTTGTGTGTACATGTCAATGCTACTCTCTCACTTCGTCCCAGCTTACCCTTCCCCCTCCCCTTGTCCTCATGTCCATTATCTATGTCTGCATCTTTATTCCTGTCCTAACTCTAGGTTCATCAGAACCTTTTTTTTTTTAGATTCCCTTTATATGTGTTAGCATCCAGTATTTGTTTTTCTCTTTCTGACTTACTTCACTCTGTATGACAGACTCTAGGTCCATCCACCTCACTACAAATAACTCAATTTCATTTCTTTTTATGGCTGAGTAATATTCTATTGTATATATGTACCACATCTTCTTTATCCATTCATCTGTCGATGGACACTTAGGTTGCTTCAATGTCCTGGGTATTGTAAATAGTGCTGCAATGAACATTGTGGTACATGACTCTTTTTGAATTATGGTTTTCTCAGGGGATATGCCCAGTAGTGGGATTGCTGGGTCATATGGTAGTTCTATGTTTAGTTTTTTAAGGAACCTCCATACTGTTCTCCATAGTGGCTCTATCAATTTACATTCCCACCGACAGTGCAAGAGGGTTCCCTTTTCTCCACACCCTCGCCAGCATTTATCGTTTGTAGATTTTTTGATGATTGGCCTGGGCTCTGACACAGGTGTGATGGTGCTTCCTCCCGACACTTTTAGTTCCAGTACACACAAGGGCACTAACCTTCCACCAAAGCTAACAAACTAGGGACACAAATGCTGATCTGGATGGCCCCATGGTCTTCCCCAAACCCTGCAGATGAGAGAGAAAGAACCAATCTAAAGTGCAGGGGGAGTAGAGGACCTGGAGGCTCTGCCAACCTCATCATCAGCTCCCCCACCCAAGTAGATCAGGACTTTCTACACTTTTAAAGCTCATTCTTGCAGCCTGTTGAACTCTGCGAGCTATACCTGTGGCCAAATGGTGTGGGGTGTTTTGCTTTGTTTTGTTTTGAAGAACAAAGTCCAGAGGAATTATAGGGATAGAAAGAGGAAGAAAAATATTCTAGTAATTCCTTTTCTTCAGTCCCTCCCACCCCAGACAAGACCATATCTGTCTAGCCCCATCAACAATCATCTATATACTACACATGATCAAAACAGATACAGACATTCCCCAAAGGCATTAGAATAACAAAAACCAAGGGATCCTCCAATGTTGGCAATGAGTAAACACATTTGGGCCACAAGATCCAGATGTCTTCTTCATGTATGGATTCCTCGCACAACATAGATATTGAAAGATTAAGAATAGATTTTATTAGGGGAACTAGCAGGTCTTCTCATAGATGGGGATGCATATGGAGCTTGCCTGGAAATAAAAACCATTGCATATGGAATGCAGCTAAAGCAGTGCCTAGAGAAAATTTGTAACTGTAAATACTTATATTTAAAAAGAAGAACATTCTCAAATTAATAACCTAATCTTCCTCATTAAGATACTGGGAGGAAAAGGGCAAACTAAACTTAAAGCAAGCAGAAGGAAGAAAATAATAAAGATTAGAGTGAAAATTAAAGAGAATAGAAAAATAGAGAAAAATCAAAGAAACCAAAAGCTGGCTCTTCGAAAAGATCAACAAAATTGGCAAACTTTTAGCTAGATTGGCTGAGAAAAGAAGAGAGAAGACTCAAATTGCTAGAATCAGAAATGAAAGAGATGACATTAAAACCAATCTCACAGAAATAAAATGGATTATTAAGAAATATTACAAACAATTCTATGCCAATCAGTTAGGTAACTTAGAAGAAATGGACAAACTATCAAAACTGACAAAAAGAAATAGACAATCTGAATAGACCTATAACAATTAAAGAGATTAAATTAGTCATCAAAAAACAAAGAAATCCCAGGCTCGGATGGCTTCAT
Organism: Aethalodelphis obliquidens; assembly: GCF_003676395.1. Classification (NCBI taxonomy): domain Eukaryota; kingdom Metazoa; phylum Chordata; class Mammalia; order Artiodactyla; family Delphinidae; genus Aethalodelphis; species Aethalodelphis obliquidens. The sequence continues at coordinate 50,722,619 of NW_020837947.1, read as the reverse complement.
AGGTGAATTCTACCAAGTATTTAAAGAAAAATTAAAACCAATTCTTCACAAATTCTTCCAAAAAGTAAAAAAAAGAGTGCTATGGACTGAATTGTGTCCCCCTCAAATGTTCATATGTTGAAGCCCTAGCCCCCATTGCAACTATATTTGGAGAGAGGGTCCATAAGGAGGAAATAGAGGTTAAGTAAGGTCTTAAGGGTAAGACCTCAACCTGATAGGACTGGTTAAAAAGAAAGTACTGACAAGAAAAGGAAGAGACATGAGAGAGCTCTCTCCCTCTTCACACACATGTACAGAGATGAGGCAACGTGAAGACACAGAAAGTGGCTGTCCACTAGCCAGGAAGAGAAGTATCACCAGAAACTAACCCTGATGACACCTTGATCTCAGACTTTTAGCCTCTAGAATTGTGAGAAAATAAATTCTGTTGTTAAAGCTACCTAGTATGTGGTATTCTGTTATGGCAGCCAGGCAGACTAATATAAGGAGGGAATACTTCCCAACTCATTCTATGAGAACACTAATACCCTGATACCAAAACTAGACAAAGTCATCACAAGAGAACTACAGATCAATGTCTCATTAATATGGATGCAAAAATTCTCAACAATATACTAGCAAAACAAATCCTTAACATACAAAATGACTTATACATCATGATCAAGTAGGATTTGTTTCAGGAATGCAGGGTTGCTTTAACATCTGAAAATCAATTAATGTAATATGTGATATCGACACAATAAAAAACAAAGATCATGTGATTATCTCAATAGATGCAGAAAAAGCGTTTGAAAAAATCCAACATTGTTTCATGAGAAAAACACTCAACACACTAGGAATAGAAGGGAACTTCCTCAGGCTGAAAAAGGGCATCCATAATAAAACCTACACTTAACATCGTAGTTAATGGTGAAAGACCGGATGCTTTTCTTCCTAAGATCAGGAACAACACAAAGATGTCTCTATTCTTGCTACTTCTATTCCACATTGTATTGGAGGTTCCAGCCAGGGCAAGTAGGTAAGCATCTAATTTGGGAAGGAAGAAGTAAAACTATCTCTTGTATGTAAAAAATTCTAAGGAATCCAATAACACACTTTTATTAATTGAAATTAATAAATGAATTCAGTAAAGTTACAGGATACAAAATTAATATGCAAATATCAATTGTACTTTTATATATTTGCATTAAACAATATGAAAATGAAATTGGGGAAAGAATTCAATTTATAATAGTATTAAAAAGAATAAAATACTGAGGAATAAATTTAACAAAAGCAGTATAAAACTTATGTTCTAAAAATTACAAAACATTATTGAAAGAAATTAAAGAAGATCTAAATACTTAATTGGAAAAAATTCCATGTTTATGAATCAGAGGACTTAATATTATTAAGATTATTACCATCTTACACCCTAAATTCATCTATGGATTGAATGCAATTCTTGTCAGAATCTCAGCTGACTTCTTTGTAGAAATTGACAAGCTGATTCTAAAACTCATATGGATTTTCAAGGAACCATAAATAGCCAAAACAATAACGGAAAAAGAAGAATAAAGTAGAGTAGTCACACTTCCCAATTTCAAAATTTACTACAAAGCAATGGTAACAAAGACAGTGTGGTACTGACTTAAGGAGAGACATATAGAACAATGGAATAGAGTTGAGAGTCCAGAAATAAACCTATGTGTCATGTTCAACTGATTTTCAATGAAGGTGCCAAGATCATTCAATAGGAAAAGAATAGTCTTTTCAACAACTGATGCTTGGACAACTGGATATCTGCATGCAAAACAATGAAGTTGGACCCTTACTTCATACCATATACAAAAATTAACTTGAAATGGATCAAAGACCTAAATGTAAGAGCAAAAACTTATAAAACTCTTAGAAGGAAATATAGGGGTAAATCTTTACGACCTTGGGTTTGACAAGGTATTATTAGATTTGACATCAAAGGCATGAGCAACAAAAGAAAAAATAGACATATTGAATTTATCAAAATTTAAAACTTTTGCATTTTGAAAGACACTATCAAGAAAGTGAAAAGAAAACCCACAGAATGTGAGAAATTACTTGCAAATCATACCTCTGATAAAGAATTCATATCCAGAGTATATTAAAAAAACTCTTACAACTCAACAATCAAAAGACAAATAACCCAATTTTAAAATGGGCTTGAATGGACATTTTCCCAAAGAAGATAGACAGATAGCCAATAAGCACATGAAAACTTGTTCTAAATCATTAGTCATTGGGGAATGCAAATCAAAACCACAATGAGGAACCACTTCACACTCACTAGGATGGTTATAATCAAAAAGTCAGATGATAGCAAGTGTTGGTGACTGTAGAGAAATTGGAACCCTCACACACTGCTGGTGGGAATGTAAAATGATGCAGCCTCTTTGGAAAACAGTCTGGCTCTTCCTCAAATGGTTAAAAATAAATTCACCATACAACCCAGCAATTCTACTCCTAGGTGTGTGTGTATGTATGTGTGTGTATGGATATATATATATATGTGTATATATGTATGTATGTATATATATATATTCCCAAGAGAAATGAAATTTCCACATAAAAATTTATATATGAATGTTTACAGAAACACTATTCATAATAGCCAAAATGTGGAAATAACTCAAAAAACTGTCAACTGATGAATATATAAACAAAACATGGCATATGCATACAATGGAATAATTTCAGGCATAAAAAGGAATGAAGTACTGATCCGTGCTACAGTGTGAATGAGCCTTGAAATGTTATGCTAAGTAAAGAAACTGAGCCACAAAAGACCACATATCAAATGATTCCATTTGTATGAAATGTCCAGCATAGGCAAATCTATAGAGATAAAAGTAAATTAGTGGTTGCTTAGGATTTGGAGGTTGGGGGAATCGGGGTTGACTGGGGTGATAGTTGCACATATATTAAAAACCATTGAATAATACACTTTAAATGGGTGAATTGTATGATGTATGAATTATATCTCCATAAAGCTGCTTTTAAAAACTCATTGTGGAGGCCCAGTGTTTGGCTGTAAACACATTTTTGAGAGTGTTGTACAGTCAAATCCAACACTGCTTTGGCCACTTGGACACAGGAAAACTGAGCAGCAAAGGGTAGGCATGCATGCTCTGTGCCTCATGCTTTGTGGCTAATGCAGTGCTGAACGATGTCTTCAGGAACCTGGAACTCTGCACCTTCCCCTAGATGGCCTCTATTGCATCTTCCCTCCTGGTCAGAAGACATCAGCAGGAAGGACCTGGCTATGGAGCTAGATACTAGGCTGCTTCTTGAATGGAGCGAGGAAGAGGAAGACTAACATATTTTGAGCACCTACTATGGGCCAGCACATTCCAAGCAAGTGAGCAGGAAGCCTGCCATTATATTCCCTTCATTGAAAAGTTTCCATAGTCTGGGATACTAATCCTTTTTGTGTCCCCAGTGTCTGGCATGGTGCTTGGCATTCAGAAGGCTCTCAATAAATATTAAGTAGACATTTGGGCAGTGAGGCTGCTGTTACACAGAAGACATGTTAAAATTCAGATTATAAAGAACTAAATATAAATTCTTCATGTAGATGCACGGTAAACAATGAAAAAAATCTAAAACATTTATTCTGTTTATTAAATATATTAAATCTAAATTAAATATGCCTATGGAAGTCTGATAGTCTAAGGTAGGGAATGCAGATATTCACCAATCTGCACTACAGCTGGAAAATAGAGATGCAGATGGAACATTGTTCCCCTATGACCACATGTGGAAATGGGGAACAAGGGAATATGGACCTTATTGGTTTAAAAACTACAGACAACCATGGGTGAGATCAAAGGTAATAAAAGCCAGCTTCTGGGCTATGATCCAAATGAATTCATCAGAAAGTAAAACCGACTTGAGAGAGCGTCAAGCAATAGCCCTCTACCCAGCAAAGGATGTGACAGTGATTCCAAAGGCGGCCAGGTGGACAGCCATGGAAACAGATCACTAAGCCCCAGCCGCGGTCCTACACAGCCTGTAGCTCCCAGGAAGCCTGGGAGTGATTAGCACGTTCAGGTGCACACATCAGGGTGCCATTCAGAATTGACAGATGCATCTGCTCAAACCCGATTAACGCAGCCTTTTCCTCACCTTTATAAATAGGGGTGCTGACACTTACATCATACCTGAGTGTAAAAATGGCTGATACAATGAAGGCCATCATTATTCAACCCCAGGACTGAAAAGGACCTTCACAGAGCACCCGGCTCAGCATTTCCCCGAGTGTTAAAATGTGTTGCGCTGGCCCACCAGGGGATGATTCTCGGCGGCACTTAGGTGTATTAGTTTCCTAAGGCTGCAGAAATTCCCACAGATTTGGTGACTTAAAACAACAGAAATATATTCTCTCCCACTTCTGGAGGCTACAGTTCTGAAATCAAGGTGTCGTCAGGGCCATGCTCTCTGCAGGCTCTAGAAGATCCTTTTTTGCCTCTACCTGCTTCTGGTGATAGTCAATGATCCGTGGTGTTCCTTGGCTGCAGACACACCACTCCAATTTCTGCCTCTGTGGTCACATGGCGTTCTCCCTTTTTGTCTGTGTCTGGGTCCAAATTTCCCTCTATAAGGACATCAGTCGTTGGATTAGCGCCCATAATCCAGTGTGACCTCAACTTGATTACCTCTGCATAGACCCTATTTCCAAAGAAGGTCCCTTTCACAGGTACCTGCGGTTAGGACTTGAACATGTATGTTTTTGGAGGACACAAAAACAGGTGAACGTTATTTTATTACAGTCATATATTTTAGTGCACAGCAATAAAATATAGTTAGCTCATCAAACTATGATTTCACTGATAAGGTATCACTGCTTAAGATGACTAAAGGCTACGGTTAAAAGAAATGAATCCATTTCAAGGAATATCTTGAGTAAACACTTCTATCGGTTTTAGTCAGACATAGCAAAAATTGTGAAGGTGGTAAATTAACGGTGGAATGCCTTGAGCTTGCCCCAAATTCTCTTTTCAGGCAGGGTGTTATTTGGAGCAGAAAATAAATTAAATAACTGAGCCTCTTATTTAAAAGCTTCCCCAAAAGAGATCTTACAATCTCCTCACAGTTAGGTCATTGTGCCACAAACCTCATTGCCTGAAATGTCTTCCTTACACCTAACCCCAATTCCTCTTGCTTCAGTTAAAACGATGACTGCTGGGTACCTACCCTTTATACTATTAAAACCATTAAGTCATCCAACATACAGGTAAGATGAATTTAATAAAGTGTGGCGCGTGAATTGTTTGTTACCCAAAACCACTATTTAAAGTTGGTAAAAAACAAAAACAAAAAGGACCAAATCTCCTTGGAGAGAGAACTACACTTTTCAAGCAGTTTTGTGGCTGACTGGTGAGTGAACACCAGATGGGGCCAGCAGACCTGGGATCATCTGCGGAGAGTGCCCTGCGTGGATCCGATTCCCGCACACAGACTTGTGTTAAACCACAGGGCTGACAGATTAAGACGTTCCCAGTCTTTTTTCCTGGATTCTTAGAAAATCCCTTCTCATCTGAAACGAGCTACCTTGTCACCCTGGCACCTCTCATTAAACAAGAGGATCCAGCCCAGCCTCTATTTAAGGCCGTTTCATCGTTGTGCACACCAGCTCAGCAAAGCAGGGTAAACAAGAGGCATTGTATGTGCTTCTCTTCTATAACCCCCTGCCTCTATCCAAGACACTAAGGATGCCACTTATAAATCATTAAATCTTTCCTCCAGAAAAAGGATTAATCTGCTTTCATACGATCACAAGGGCATGCTTAAGTAGAAAGGCACAGGCACAAATGGCACATTCAAAGAAGGCTGCCACGTCTTCAAGGTCTGGTGTCTTAGGAACATTCAAAAGAGGCTGACGTGCCTTTTTCACCATAGCTAATCTGCTTGTGGACTATGGTTTCCCCAGCTGCTACGTATAAAGCCTGCCTATTAGGCTAAAAAATACTCTAGAAGACTTCAAACCCACTCAAGCCTCAAAGGATACCCCTTTGCTCCTGAACCTGAACCAGGTCTAAGCCTCCTTGTTTGGAGAACAAAGCTCTAGGGTCTGAGTCAGGAGTGTGTGGACTCCTCCCTCCACCCACACCCCTGCAGAGGCCTGGGGGACGCCCAGCACAGGCCATCCTGCTGCAGTTCTGGAGGATCAGCTGAGCACCTGGAAAGTGCAGAAACTCCAAAGAGAAGAGGAAGAGGCAGAGGGACAGGAAGGAGAAAGCCAAGAGCCAGAGAGAGAAAGAGAAAGTCCCAAAGCAGCGACAGCGGTCCAGGGAGGAAAGAGGGGCCCACTTGGGTGAGACTCCAGACACTGCTGCCGGAGGTTTAGTTCAGGGGGTGTTGGCCCCTTTTCAGGTAGGACACAAGAGCCAACTGCTCACAGTTAAGTGAGCTTGGACTGTTTAATTTATTTAAAGAATTTTAAATGGCACTTTACTTGGATTCTTTAACCAAATGAAGCCCTGAAAAGTGACAACACCACCGTCTGCAAAATTATTCTCAAGTAATCTCTCTGAGTGCAATAATAACCCTAAATCCCAGAGTCTCAGACACTGTTCTTCCCAGCACTAAACAGTTCTCTCTCTCTCTCTCTCTCTCTCTCACACACACACACACACACACACACAGACACACACACTCTCTCTCTCTCTCACCCTCCACTCCCCTTTCCTCATATCAGTCACAACGTCCCAGCTGAAGGAGCAGCTGCACAGAGTGAACCCTTTCTACAATCAGCTCTGCTACCTTCCCCCAGGCTGAAAGCCATTGCCTCTCTTGGGATTGATTGCCAGCGGGTCTGCCTAGCCCAGCAGGCCACGTGACCCTGCTCAGGCTGACAAGAAGGTCAGACCACTGGACCAGTGTCCAGAGGGCTCCGTGTGTGAGCGCCTTGGCTCTGCTGTTTAAAGAGATAGCGGCACCACGGATCCCTAGCCCTGAACCCCAGATGAGAAAAGGAAGTAACAGAGTCGGCCTGATAACACCGCCACGTGAATAACCGTGGAATAACTATTCCCCTCTGCTTAACCAGGTGCCACCACCTAAGGAGCACAGCCAGTGAGTTCAGGAATGCAGGGAAAGAGACCTGCAAGGAGAGAAGCAGAAAGAGGAAGGGGGGCAGGAGGGAGAAGGGCCAGGAGACACTAGCAGGTCCCAGTAGAGCTGCCCCTCCCCTGCTCAGAGCCGGACCTGGGCTTCACTTCCTACCTTGAGTGGTTGGGTCTCTGCCACCAGGCAGCTGCATGCACGCTTCTCGCCAGCACCGCTGCCAGCGCCCAGCGCGTGCTCAGCTGTGGGCGGCAGGGAGGCCCTCGGCGGGACTCCTCGGTGTCCGAAACAAGCAGATTTCCTCTCTGCCCTCCTGCCGCCTTTCACTGCGGTTCTTGTGGAGGTCTGCAGGTTTCTTTTACTCCGGCTCGGTCCCGCCCCTTGTTCTGGCTCAGATAAGCTCATCACGTTTTCCCTTAGGGCCCCCTATGGCCTCTTGTCCCAGCCTTCCTGGTTCAAAGGGCACCAGGCCACACCACCCATGAGGCTTAGCCTTTCGTTCTCTTCAATTAAATTTTCCATTAACTTGGTCTCTGGCCAGTATAGATTTTCTCTTCAAGCTCGTCTCTAAGTACAGATCACTCAGCCCTCAGAATCAACCTTATAACTCCTCTTGGGTCCATTTAAGTACATTTATACTTTCCCCCTGACACCTGAACTTCTTTAATCCTTTCCAATGTTGCTGGTTTGCCTGAGACTTTGTCTTTAAGATTTCCTCTTGTGGAAATTTTGCCCAAAGGCGATTTTGCCCAGTGTCAGCCGTTTGAGAATAGTGAATGCCCTCTCAGTCTCCAGAGGAGAGCAGGTTCCCTAACCACCATCTCTGTGGTCTTTTCTTTGCGGCTTTGCCAAGCCTCTACCCCAAGGCTTAAGGGAATGAGTTCCCAGAAGGCGGGGGAGGGTGAGAGTGTGGGACCTCCCACGGTCAAGCTCTGTTTCCTCAATAGCCCCCCCTCTTTTTGGTCTTTCATAGAACTCTGGGGAAATTTAAAGTGACCCTTAATCAGGAAAATGTTGGAGTCCCTGGAATAGAGAACACCATATAACTTTTGGTTCTAAATGGACATCCTAATTTTTAGGAAGGCTTTCCCGTATTTCTCAAGTGGGTGAAGCAGGCTGCCATGGTGTGAGCTCTGTGGAGAGGCCTATATGGCAAGGAACCAATGGCTTGTGGGAAATGGAATCCTGCCAACAACCATATGAATGAGCTAGGAAGTAGATCCTGCCCTAGTTGAACTCTGGGATGCTTGCAGCCTTGTGAAAGACCCAGAGCCAGGGGACCAAGTTAAGCTGCACCTGAATTCCTGAGCCACAGAAACTGTGAGATAATAAATGTTATTTTAAGCCACTAAGTTTTGGGGTAATTTGTCACACAGCAATAGATAAATAATACAGGTGGGAAAGGGGAATTTGTTTAATTCCTCTTGACTCTGCATATCTAGGTTGGAAGTTGTAACTATTAATTCGGTAGCAGCTAGGATGTATCTGCTATAGAATATCTAATTCTCTGTCAGGAAGTTCATGGGATTTTTTTTTTTCCCCAAAATCAAAGGGTTTGCTACTTATGTCTGAGACCCAGAAACTACCAACTAATAGGAGAAAGCTCATGGAGTTTATCTTAGAAGGCTACTGGTTTCCAAAGTTGCTTCAATTCCTCTTGGCATGGTTTGCCAATTTAACCCAGTTCTGATGCATGGTCAGTAGATACTGGTGTGGATAACTTGCAGATATTACCTTAGGACCCACCACAGGGGCTCAGGGTATTAGTCCAGAGGAGCAGCCCAAGGATAGAGTCTCCAATTACAGCTCCTCTGGGCCCTGGAGATTTTGGGATGGCCAAATCTCATATACTTGATCCTTTGTTTCCATCAGTCCTTGTGCTTTCAGTGTTCTGATGTATAAACCAGAGACCTTGGTCACCATCTCCTTGGATCTCCTTACAGACCTTGCCCATTCCCTAACATCTACTCTTCCATCAAGGCAGGAGCCTCTTTGGACAGGCCTGCCAGAAACACAGAGGGCCTTGCGCACCTGACTCAGCTGTCCCCAGCATCGTCCCCGGTTCAAGAGTGGCTCATGGGGGATTGATGGGTAGGGATGTCACATTAAGGACAGTTTCATGGAACAAAGGGGAAGATTTCCAGTAGATTTCTTTATTTGAAGAGAGGCATGGGGGGGCAGGGGTAGGGCTGTCTTTCAGAGAATTCCTGAGACCAGCCTTGTAGGAAGAAAGGGTTCATACCGCCTATTTTTTGGCAGCCTCTTTTCCTCCTCCACACTCCCTCCTAGAAGGAGCTCTCCCAAACAGTAGAAAACCTACTGGGGATTTACCACCATCATCATTCTGTTCCTCACGTCTTTGGTGTTGGCATCTTTAATCCACAAAATGACTTTCTTTGTGATCTTGGACAAGTGGAGCATTATCTTCATTTCTTTTTGTGTCATTTTAATGTATATACTTTCTATTAAAATATTACCAAATTGGTCACCATGATTCAATAGTAGCCTATTTATCCCATATTTAAAGTACCTTGGGAGGTTCCAACAACTTAATTGGAACATTCATTCATTCATTCATTTAACCAATAATTATTGAATCCTTGTGCTTCCTCAATATCTACAGGATTCAAAAGAGAACCAAATCATTACAGCACAAAGGGATCTAATAAATTACTGAGCATTGTGAAAATCTATTTCAAATTCTACAAAACCCAGTGTTTTCCTTAGAAGTTACATTTTTCCCTTTTAGCTCAACGTTTTTTGTTTTGTTTTGTTCTGTTTTTTAGCTCAATGTTTTAAAATAGGTACAGATATTATACTTTAATGAATGATATCACTAAAAATATGATAAACAGCTTTTCCTAAATGAACTCATATTGGCACACAGGCAGAGCTAAGATCAGGAATTCTACACTGGCAAACACTCCCTATTCCATGCTGTAAGAGCTCTGGCTGGGCTTCTCCTGGACCTACCTGTCCAAAAATATAGGAAGGCCTTTTATATTTGCTGCCGAACTTGCGGACGTTCTTCTTTTCATCTTTCCATCAAAACTTTCTGCAAAGATTCTTAAGAACTGAGCTTGACACTGATACTTTGTTCTCCTTCCAAATGACCCCCTTTCCAATGCATGGCTTGAGAACCAGAGGGCTCATTTTGTTCACATGGCCCGTGGCTATGACAGGGTGAGCATAGCTCTGCAATATTCTAATCATTGGCCTGCACATGCCTTCCTTCATTTCTTTTTTTCCCCCATCATTTCATATATTATTTAAAATACCAGGTCAAACCACGCCTAGTGTCGGTGGAGTAGGCCACTTTGTGTGGGTTTTGTAGGGATGAGAAAGTTCTCCTGGTGTCCAGGATGATAGGCTCTGCCTGTCCTGTGGATGTCGTCTAGCAACGATGTAGCTAGGGCACAAAGATAAGGATGAGACACTCCTTGGGGCCAAGATATTAACCCAGAAGGAGAAAAGATAATTGATGTCCCTGGAGTGCAGTTTCTGCCTAGATTTTGCTAAGTGGGCATTTGTGTTCGTTTTGTTCTTTTACATCTTTGCTAGAAGAAGTGACACAGGGGTACCACAAGCCACTTGTGAACATCCATTTTGTGTGGTCAGGCTTCTGAGCCAGAGAACAGGACACACACACACCCCAGCAAGTGTTGGGTAATGGGGCCCTACTGATAGGCTTGGGAGGAAAAGCAAAGGGCCAGGGAGGAGAAGATCTAGGCTCAGCTTCCACCCTGCTGCTGCCTTTCTGTGTGGCCTCAGCTCTGCAGGTATCACACGTAGAGGGAGCTCAGAAAATGTTTGCCAACTGATCATATGGATATTCCTGTATAATAGAACTCATGCCACTTGATAAGCTCTATTTCCTTTTAGAAATAAACAACCTTTTGGAAAGAGAGATAAGCTCTGGATAGTCATTCTCTGTAGAGCTATTACATTAGACAAATTTGTAGTTTAACAAGGAAGCAGATTTGATTTCTAGATGCTGGGTATGAAGGTTCAACCACAGCAGAACGTACCGTGCGTGTCTGTTACTCCAATAGTTTTCTGGTGCCTGGCTCCAAGACCACCAGCCAAGGAAGAAAACATCAAGTCTCAAGAACAAATGTCCTTTCTCATCTCCCACCCCCACCGTCTGTGTATCAAGAAAAGCTACTCAACAAAAAGTAAACAATTTGTTCCCATCATGTCAAACCTTCAAAAGGCAGGAAGCCAATCACTAAACTAGATCTTGCAAAAGAGTTCAGCTACCACATTTGTGGTTTCCAAAGAAGATTTCCCCAATGCTTGGTGAGCAGACAGTTTGTTCTGTTGTGTCGCATAGAATTCGAAACAGTAAATATTTACTGTGGACTTGTTACATCTCAGGCTCTGCTGGGGACTGCACGTCCCTGCCCTCAAGTCTACCTAGCAGGGAGACGAGGTCTGGACCCAGATTCTAGCAGTATAAGGCAGGGAGGGTATGTAAACAAGGGTCTGAGAGAACAGATCCCTAGGGTCTTCTAGGAATTCGGGGAAGCTTAGAGGGCAACAGAGACCCTGCTGCCGGTGGTGGTCAGGCCACACCAGGAAATGTGCCCATCATCATTCTTTCCTTTCTTTCACTCTCTTCCCCAGCACTGCAAACCTCCTCTTTCTCACCTGGATTTGCACATGTGCCACCGTGCCTGACTACTCTGCCCCCTCACGCCCCTCTCTTCTTCTCCAGCCCACAGACACCTCCACGGGGCACCAGGTCATCCTCAGCAGCAATGCTTTTACAGGTTTGGCACCATCCTAGCACAGAGAGACATATTTTACTGAAAACCTGAAATAAATTTACCTCTGGGAGCAGGACTCCGTCAGCACACACTTTCTCGTTCAAAGTGTGGTCCCCAACCAGCAGCAGCACGGACATCACCTGGAAGCCTGTTAGAAACCAGACTCTCAGGCCCCACTCCAGCCCTCCTGAGCCAGAATCCACATTTCATCAAGATGCCTGGGTGGTACCAGGGCATATTAAAGTTTGAGAAGCATCTGGCTAAAGCTTACTTATAATTGAGACCTTTTTTCTCCCCAACATTCAAAGATAAGGTAAAATTTCCCCATGATCATCTCAGGACTTCTGATAGAACCACAAATGTTATCAAATCCATGTTTTTGCTTCCATTCTCTTAAAGCATCCAGGGAACTGCTCTTCTTCTGAAAACATGAACATTTGGCTGTCAGTTAATAGATTCGGAGGAAAATGACTAAAATTCTTGGTCTCAAGCCAAGAACTCTACCTTCCAGACTGAATTCAGGCAGCTGAGTGGGTCTGAAACCTGGTTTTCCCTGAATGCAGGAGAAAGATCATTTGGTGACAGAGTTTATATTTCAAAGGTCTGAGGAAGAGATTTGGAAGAAGCCCTCTCTCTGCTCTAATGTGAGCCCTTCTGTCTCAGTATCCTCATCTTCCCCTTTGGGGGACCCCCTCCCCAGGGCTTCTAGGGCCTCTCACCTCCTGCTGTCCGCGGCCTTCCTCTGCCACCTCCAGCCGTCTCTCAGCTTGGAAGGGACCAGAGGCGACATCTTGCTCTTACTCCTCTGGGTTGCCAGAGTTCACCCTAATGGCCCTGACATGTGGACATCTGCACTTGTCACCAGTAATGAGGAGCTCTCTCCATCCAAGCAGCTCCTTCTACTTCTGAATGGCTTTGGCTTTTCAAAGTTCTTTACAATGTCAACCCCACCTGAACCCTGAGGGAGCTGTCTTCTGAGAGTTCCTCCTGGTTATTCAGGTGCCAAGTCCTCTACGTGGGAGAGTATTCCTGAAACCCAGGCTTCTCCAACTTTAAGTGTCTTCAAAACACCTGGGATCTGTTGTGAAGGAGTGAGGGAGGGCCACTGAGCTTTTCCTTTCTCAGGTTACTACAGTGCTCCTGACCCGAGTTTGAGTGGCAAGACGTGAGGTTTAATTAAATCTATCTTCAGGGCCACAAAGACCAAATCCACATGACCTGCTGTCATATCCTGGAACAGAAAATTTGTCTTCTGTCTTCCCCAAATCTGTCTTCTGTCTTCCCCAAATCATCCATTTTTTTATATAGTTCCTTATGTGTCATGGCTTTGCATTTTCTTACTGTCTGATTAACTGTCTTTTGGAAATGTCCTAATGAGTGTTGACAAACCCTCTAACTGTGTGGCACCAAACCTGGAACACTCCAGCTTTGACTGAACAACCTTGGGGCAGAGCAGGATCTGGTTCAAATGAGTTCAAGACTGTACAATCTTGTTTAGGAATGACGTGGTCCTACGGATGGATGTGAAGCCTAAAATCAATGAAGACCTCCACCCCTTCGCTTATAAGTACACCTGCCTTTCTTGCCATAATCATGGGAAAGTGGGTAATAAACTAATTCCTCATCCAAGGTAATAATAACTTGATATGTTATCCTTTAAGGGAACTTTGACAAGGCAATCCTAAAGAGGCAATGTCTTAGTCTAAAGGCAAACTCCTTTTTTTTTTTTTTTTTTTTTTTTTTTTGCGGTACCTGGACCTCTCACTGCTGTGGCCTCTCCCGTTGTGGAGCACAGGCTCCGGACGCGCAGGCTCAGCGGCCATGGCTCACGGTCCCAGCCGCTCCGCGGCATGTGGGATCTTCCCGGACCAGGGCACGAACCCGTGTCCCCTGCATCGGCAGGCGGACTCTCAACCACTGCGCCACCAGGGAAGCCCTAAAGGCAAACTCTTTAGTGGTGTCATCCTAGACTCCATGGCAAACAGGTAGGAGAGGTGTGCGCCAGGGGGCTGCTCAAAGCTTACTGTGCCGTAGCTGCTTCCTCCACCCTCCCTGGGGCCCCAGACACAAGAAACACACAGCGCTTGGTTCTGTAGCACCCAGGGCACGGGGAACAATTTCCACAAGAACTGGAGCAATTCATTTTTTCAAAGCAGCCACAGGCTAGGGAAGGGCTCATGAAGACAACTGGAGTCATTACTCCCAAAGCCAAGCCAACTAGGAAAGAAACCAGCTTGCAGGCGGAAATACCGGCCTCAGCCCAGGGAAGAAGTGAGGCGGCTGCACGACACTTTTCCCAGGAAAAAGCCAGGAACTGCACTCAGCATGGTGAGCTTGGAAGGAGAAAGAATAAGGAGGAAACCAAGGCAAAGGTTTCCTCAGTGATCACTTAAGGAAAGCTGAAGGGGGGTTCCTGGGACAGGAAGTTAAAATGAAACTATTTTAGTTTCAGTTTTGCTGAAGCTGCAAGACAATAGTCTCCCCATAGCAGAGAGAAGTGTGGAGCTCTAGCAAAAAGAGGTGGTGGGAAGCCAGTTTTACCTGTGTAGATGACCACCCACATGCAGCCTGCAAAAGAAATTGTAGAGGTTGAAAAGCAGGTTGAATAGAAGATGAACTGTGGAGAGAACTACCCCACGTGATCCAAGAGCTTCAATGTGGCCGTGTGAATAGCTTGATATCTGTCCCTGGAGCTCAAGAGACACAATGGATTACTGCTTGATTTCCATGAGAAACCAAAAAGTCTGGCTGCTGTGATGGCAGGACAAAGGAGAGGTGTCTGCTGAGATCAGCCTGCACGCCCTGAGTTTGTTTGGGCAAAGGGTGTTTCTAAGGGACCAGATGCGGGCCATCAGAAGAGAGATCTGAAGTGAGATTATCTTAGATCCTTTCCATAGGACTGTCTGGAGGCACAAGGGGGCCTCAGCAGAAAGAAGTTAGAGATGTACCCACAGATGCCTTGAGGCTGTGGGAAGAACTGTAAGTGACCAGCCAGAGAAGAGTTACCTTTGTCCATGTCAAGGAACGTGCAGATGAGAGATGGTAGGATCACCAAAGGACCCATGCAAGAGCCCACAGGCTGCAGAATCAGCTTGAAACACCTGCCAGAACCAGGGAGGCTGATGCCAGCTCACAGCGGGATTAGTCAAGTAAAAACTCTCCTACCTCTTGCGTCTCCTCCTTCCCTCACTCTGATCAGGAAGGATCGGGAATCATTATTAGCTAGATAAGGAAGGGGCAAAAACAGAGGGTTGGGCAGGAGGTGGAGAGAAGCCAACCATGCCCTCCTTTACTGCTGCAGGCAACTGGCCTGAAGCAGGGCTGAGCTGGGAATGGGGAGTAGTTCCATCTTTGAGTGAAATTTAAAGTTGGATGATCACACTGACCTGGACATATTAATCATTTACTAGAGAGTGTTTTGTTATCTGAAAGGAGCCAGAAAAGTCACGAGATTTGCCCTAAATTTCATCCATGGACAGGGAAGAAGTGGTCTCACAGGAGACTTTCATTTAAAGGAGAATGGGAGACATGAATTACGTGGCTTTATGATTATGTCCATGGGTCATTGCTTGTTCAATGTAACAATGACTTTAGGGTGTGCGAAGTGAAATCAGATCATCATCTGCTATTTTCATTGCAAGATTCACTGGAAGATACGTGAGCTTTACAATATGTTTCTGAGTCAACTAAGGTTTACAAGAGAGGCCAGATTCTTGACTGTCAGAACCAGAACATTATACATGAGCAACTCAGCCCATCATTTCACACAGGAAACTGAGGCCCAGAGACATGAGAAGACTTTCCCAAGCTCACACATATAGAGGCATCAAGAAAAACACAGAAGTATATAGCATCTGCTCACACAAACTATATTTAATTAGGTACATTTCTTTGTAAAGGCCAGATTTCTTCCTGTTTCCCAGGTCTCTGAGAGTTTAAAGTAAAACTGTAGACAAGGCTCTTGACAGGATGTGAGAAAAATCTATGCTTAGAATCTAACTTTATCCTTCCCTGATGTCCTCCTAGGCTTAAAACACAGCCACTCCTATTATAAGTATCGTTTTGTTGAATGCTCTAAGCCTGTCTGTGAGCACATACCTGCAAATGTAAGTTTTTCATTATTCATACTGGTTACTCAATACCTCAAAAACTTTCCTAAGCTCACATACATATTTGCCTTATTCCAAGACAGGGTCTCACATGGTGCTTGGAACAGAAAAGATTCAGCAAGTGTTTGCAGAATGACATAATGGTTAGATTCCATTTCACTGTCTATGTGTTCTTTATGTATCAACAACACTGCTTCCAGAGAAAGAAAAAAGGCAACATGCCTGCTCATCCTTGGGAACCTGGAATCTAGAACCTGGACTCATGTTCAACTCCTTGCAAATCCATAACTCAGGGCCGCTAAGTGGGGAAGGAAGGAGCAGCCCATTGGGCAGACAACAGTGTGGCAAGTTTGCCCATGTGGTCTTGCTGTACTTCCCACTGGCCACTTCCCTATGCTGAGCTATTCTGGGGCTGGTGATACAAAAGGCATTCAGCCCCTGGGTCACTTTCTATCCTGTGACGAGAGAGAAACACTCTCACTGAAGGACACATGTGATTTATGGGCAGGTCAAATTCCTGCCACGATAGACACTCTGTTACACATTTTATTGACCTGGATAGGAATCTGAGGCCCCCAGACAGGACCAACGTAATCAATTCGTTAGCCCTTGTTTCTTCAGGATTTCTTTGTTCCTTAGGCTAGTAGTCCTTCAATTACTCAACGATGATGAATAAATGCTCAAGAGTCTTAATTAGAAGAGAGGAAAAAAATCACTCATTGCATGTGATGCGGTCTCATTGTCTAAATTCTAATAACATAGGCCTAGAAGCTATAATGTCAGCTCTCAGTAGCTGGAGCCATCTCTTCCCACTGCAGCCTGGGCAGGGACCGTCGGGGTGTCCTTGGTCCTGGTCAGCCTTGACTGTTCCCCGGGTGCCCAGAGGAGCAGCCCGTGAGCTTCCAGCAGCAGAGCTCCCAGGAGCCCCCTTAGTGGCAGCCTCACCTGCCCCGGGAGGGTGGGGACACCTGGAACCACCTGCAGGCCCAGGAAGACAGACAAGGGCAAACCCTACCTGACTCCATCCTGTCTTCCTGGCTCTCAGGGGCTTCCTCGGAGGCGCTGGTGCCCCTGGGGAACGGCTGGTGGCTGAAGAGGTCGTCACACAGGAGGCTTCGGCACAGCTTGGCAAGGAAGCGGAGGACGTACCCAATACTGTTCACCACGGGCAGACTCCGCAGGTGCTGCTTCCCGTCAAAGGATGCGGAGACTGGAAGAGCACAGAGACAGCGACTTAGAGCGGGGCTCTGGAGAAAGCCGTCAGCCCGTCAGCCCTGGGGAAGAGGTTTTGGTTTGTTCAGTTTTGTTTTGTTTTCAACTAAGTTGTATTGGAATTTCACCTGTTTTTACGCTAATGTCCTATTTCAGTGCCAGGATCTCATTCAGGAGACCACATCGGGTGTAGCTGTTGTGTGAACTCGGTCTCCTCGGGTCTGTGACTGTTTCACAGTCTTTTCTTGTTTTTCATGATCTTGACAGTCTTGAAGAGTACTGGTCAGGTATTTTGTAAAACGTCCCGCGATCTGGTTTGTCTGATGCTTTTCTTATGATTTTACCGGGGTTACGGGGTTTTGAGGAAGAAGACCACAGAGTCAGTGGGGGGTGGTACATGATAGCCACAGTTCATCACTGGGATGTTAACCTTTATCTCCTGGCCAAGACAGTGTTTGTCACATTTCTCCACTGTATTCTTTTTTTTTTTTTTGCGGTACGCGGGCCTCTCACTGTTGTGGCCTCTCCCGTTGCGGAGCACAGGCTCTGGACGTGCAGGCTCAGCGGCCATGGCTCACGGGCCCAGCCGCTCCGCGGCATGTGAGATCTTCCTGGACCGGGACACGAACCCATGTCCCCTGCATCGGCAGGCGGGATCTCAACCACTGCGCCACCAGGGAAGCCCTCCACTGTATTCTTTGTATTCTGTTCCTGGGAAATAAGTCACAAGGTCCTACCCACAGTTAAGGGCAGTGGAGGGATTAAGCTCTACCTCCTGGAGAGGGAAGAGTCTCTATATCATTTGGAATTCTTCTATAAAGGAAGACTTGTCCCATTTCCTCCATTTATTTATTTGTTTATTCATCAATATCAGTGCAGACTCAGTATATTTATTCTGGGGGAATTCCCTGGTGGTCCAGTGGTTGGGACTCAGCCCTCTCACTGCCGAGGGCCTGGGTTCGGTCCCTGGTTGGGGAACTAAGATTCCACAGGCCACATGGTGTGGCCAAAAATAAATAAATAAAAGTTTAAAATATATATATTTATTTTGTGTTGTGGGTTGTCCAATACTATATTATGTATCTTATTGCTAAATTATTCCAGTTTTTGTCTTTGGGATCTTACAGACTGACTCCTGTGTCCCTATGACATACTCTCATCTATGTTAAGCAACTCTAGATAGATAGATCTAGATCAATAGGTAGGTCTAGATAGATATGTCTAGATCTAGACATATAGGTATATTCAAATAAACCTGAGTTCATGCTGAGGTCTCCAGCTCTTAACGCAGCACCACAGTGTTCAGGGTTCATTCAGCCTAAAGGGGAGGAGTCTTTATCAAAGAACAATAATGTCTCCACAGTGACGCTAGATCAAACTCATTTTCTCTAGGGTGACCAGAATTTAGAAGAAACACCTGGTTCTTCCAGCCCAGAGCATGTTTCTTTTTGTAATCCTCCTCACAGCCCTCTGCTGCTGCATGAAGCTCGCACAGCTGCTCCAGGGTGCAGAACACATGAGAAGATCCCCAGCAGGACATTCTGCTCCCACCTGGGCTCTGCCCTCAGCACCAGCACCTGGAAGGCAGCCTGGATTTTTATACTATATCTCTCAAAGGCTAGCACACTGTAAGGGCTGGGGCAGGGCGACCAGAGCGAAAAGACAAACAACAAAAAAACTCCACACCCATTTAAATTAGAAATCAAAACAATCTATTTCTTTTGTGTAGCTTTTTATAGTTTGACAAGAGCTTTCACACCTGTCACCTCATTTAGGCCTTCTGACTGTCCTGTGAGGACAGTGGAGAAAAGGTTATGACTCCATAATATGGATGAGGAAACTGAGGAGAAGGCCTAGAGCGTTTTTTTCCAGCTCATGAGGCCTATAAGTGGCACTTGCCTGTCACTTTAATACTCCAGGTGACTCAGATTAGGAGAGCCAGCAAAGAGCTGCTTAGATGCTCAGTGAGGGGGTCATCCTGGCCACTCGAACACTCTGGAAATTCCCTCTTAGGTGGGCACTGCTGCTTGCCTCCGATACCTTGAAAGAGTAGGTGTGCTGGAAACTGAACCCACAGCAGGAAGGTCTGGGTCATCAGGCCTGTGCCATAAATCAGTGTGTATACATTCCCAGAGGTGCCTGGATGGTCACATAGCAGGAAAATGCCACCTCCTGGAAGCAGACACGGAATTTGTGAGATCACGAAATCTACCCCTCTGGGAGAGTGTGACTAAGGCAGAGCGTCCCAACAGGTGTGCTAGGAATGGGTCATGGGTACTGAGATACTACTCCCCCTCAGCCTTTGGGGTGGCCCAAGGCCCAGCCACAGCAGGTTAAATTCCCTTAGCCCATGGTACCAGCACCAGTGTTCACCATTTTCTACATGTTGTGCCATGGGGATGTTTAGAAAGCAGTGCCCTAAGGATCAGGTTCTAGGTGGAGAGTGGGAGAGTCTGACTCTTCCTCCTGAGTCCCTCCCTAAACCACCTTGGGGCTAGCACCACCTTGCTGGGCTGCCACATCACCATCAGAAACGTGGACGCCCACCTTGCCACCTCACAACCTAAGGAGGTGGCATGAGGAGGCCCCTCAGCGCTACTGCATTCTCCATGACCAAGTCCTCAGCTCCAGCCTTCCTGGGAATGCTTCAGCCAAGGGAAACTTGGCAGGGCTCTGCCCGCTCATGCATTGGTGCCAGGCACTGCAGAGCCTCCTCCCCAGCACCGAGGCCCCTGAGGCCGCAGAAAAGCCGAGCAGGAGAGCAGGGAGAACGGGGTCAGTGCTCCCAGCTTGGGGGGCAGGGGCCACAAAGGGCTCAGACGGGATTTGCTCAAGAGTGGGGACACACGGTACAGGAGGAGCTTTCTCTTAGCACTGGGTCTGCGTCCTGAGCCCTGCTGTTTAGCAAGGAAACGGACAAGGCCTTCAACCTCAGAGGGCAGTGCAGGGTCAAGAACCTGGCTCTCAGAGAGGACAGCCAAGGAGCTCTCAGAGGCCTGACAGCAGGACTCTCCTCCTGGCCTCTTTGGTGCAGTACTTCTTTGTCCTGTCTCTCCGCACATCTGCTGAAGTCTCTTAAAAGTCACCCTGGGTCAGACACATGCACCCAGACCTTGCCAAGTTCTATTTTAATCAATTACCAGCAAGTCAGACCCAGCTTCCTGCTCACAGGGAGCTCCAGAAGGAGGGCTGAATCAATCAGAGCTGGTAAAGCTGTGTTGGAAAAACCTCCCCATCTGCAAGCCCTCGGGATCAATCTGGAGTTAAATAAAACACTTATGCTTTGGTTTTCCAGGGCGTAGCCACATTAAAGGCCCCTCTCCCCGACCCTTTCTTAGTCAACCAGCAGGGTCACCTGCACTGCCCTGTGGCTGGGGAATTGTATCCCTTTTCCCTGGTGATATGGAGGCTGTGTCTACGATGCTGGGCTAGAGAAGACACCAGGCTGTCCCCCTGGAGTCAAAGCATCTTGCAAAGGCCTGGAGCTCCAGGGCTTAAGGGCAGGTGGTAACAACCACTGTGCATGTGGAGAGCCTCGGGTAAGACAGACAGAGCCTCTGAGGGGAAACATTTGAAGGGGGCAGAGCTCCCAATTCTGCCTCAGACTTGTGGTGACAGTTTCCACTCCCTCTGGATGCTGTTGGGTTGGGGTGGAAAATGGAGGACGGTGGTGACAATGGGAGATGGGATTGACCCTGAAGGCTCTCGTTTTAAAAAAAAAAAATGTCCTGTGAGGTGGGGTTTAGACCATGAACTTTCCCCACTTCCCTGCATGGTGTTAAGTGCTATGATTAAGGAATAAAGCAGAGGAAGGGAGAATAAATAGTGACAAGGGCTGATGTGTTAGACATGTGGTCAGGGAAGGGCTTTTTGATAAGGTGGCATTTGAGTAGGAATCTGAAGGAACTCCAGGAGCAAGTCACATGGACAGTTGGGGAAAGAGCATTCCATAAAGAGAGAACAGCAGGTGCAAAGGCCCTGAGGCAGGAGGAGCATGGTTGGAGGACACAGGAATGAAGCCACTGTGGCCAGAGCAGAGTTTGGGACTCAATAGAAGTGGCCAGGAGATCAAGGAAGTTCCCAGGACCAGGTCACATAGGACTTGGAGGCCCTTGTAAGGATGTGGGCTTTTTCTCAGAGTGACATGGGAGCCATTGAGGGTTTGGAGAAAAGGAGGGGCATGATCTGACTTAGATTTTGAAAGAACCAGAATCGTGAAAGGATTCTGGAGATATTTTGAAGTTGATTCTGAAAGGATTCTGGATATATTCTACAGTTAGAACAATAGGATTTATTGATGGGTTGGAAGTGGGAGGTGAAAGAGGCAAGTCAAGGGAGGGGATTCAGATGTCCAATCTTCTTATCCAGATCTGGAAGTATCTTCTCCTCAAGTCCCAAGAGACACCTTCAGCACACAGGCTCACTTAAGGACCCTGGAGCCCAGAAGATGGGGACAGACCCTGGCCACAGTCCCCCAAGCCTGATTACAGTTATTTTCCTCTTTGGAGACACACCCATGGCCCTCCTCATACGGCCTGCTCCAGGGCTTTACCTGACACCATCTCACCACCGTAGCCCTGCTTGACCAGGGAGAAGACCAGCTTCTGCTGGTGGGCACAGTCGATGCACGCTTGCACGGCCTGCTGCAGGACAGCCGACGGCCTCTCGGGCCCAAAGTGCTCGGGGAGCTGCTGTACCTTCCTCCTCTCCAGGTACGGCCCTGCGTTGGCTTGCTTGTTGATGTAGAGGCAGACTGTGGAAACAGACCCACAAAGCCCTCAGCATCAAAGCACATCAGGCCAGGGGCGGCTCCCGTGCACACTGGAGAGGCCTCAGCCATGTCCCCTTGGCCCTGGTCTTGGGAAAGCAAAGGCCAAAGTGGGACCAGTTCTTCCCAACTTAAGAAGTAAAAGAGGCAATAGACTCAATCACCTCCAGCTGCCAGGGCTTGCTCTCAGAAAGGCCTCCTGGTTGGGAAGAAATAGGCATGTCCTCTCTGATGTACTCAAATCTGAATTGTAGACGATTATGGACAATTGTGGACCATGTATATAAATGTATTTATGTGCTGGGAACATACACAAAATCTTCCCTTCTCCTCCCAGGAAGCTATCAAGCTATATATAATGTTTGCCATTTTTTTTGTTAACCTTCAGTAATTAAAAAAAATCAACATGTTGCTAATTACTCCAAAGACTATATATTCGATGAAATTCTAAAGAGGATTCTACTTACAATCTCAGGGTAATGAACACTCAGCAGTCCATTTAGGTGAGCCCAACCAAGTCCCCACACTTTTAAAGTAATATACCCCATTGGTAAAAAAATTTTTACCACATGCCCTAACATGTGTTTATTTATTTATAGATTATATACATTCTCAACCGTATTAAGGTATTACATACATTTTAAAGATGTAACCAAAAAATAGAAAATTTTAAAGGATGAAATAAAAAGAAATATTAATAGTAGGTGTCATATTTTCTTCCACATGTTAATGGCTCCTCTTATGTCTCCCCCTGCCCCCAGCCCAGGTATGAGCATCTTACCCTGGGGGCCACTAGTGCAGAGAAGCGTTAAAGAGGGACTGTAAGAGGAGACCATTAGGACTTTGGAAGGATTAAACAGTAACAACAAAGTTGAAGAAAATTAGTTTTTATTGAGCACCTACTATATTCCAGGCACTGTATATCCTTTATCTTGTTTGATTCTCAAGATAAGCCTGAGAATTAAATATTATTACTTCCTCTACTAAAGAAGAAACTGAGGTTAAAAGTGGTTAGTGGCTGCTCAGAAAGTGTAATTAATGGTGCAATAGGGATTTTAACTAACATCTTTCTGATGTCATGGCCTGTGCTCTTTTCACTCTACCAGGCTTCCTTCTTCAACTAATCCCACATGATTAAGGAAAATCTAATTGCTAAGGGACCTTCATGCCAGGCAGTGTGCTAGGCCCTACAGAGAAAATCTACATAATCCCTGACTTCAGAGAACTTAGGGCCCAGAAGGGAGACAGACCTACTCAGAGAATTACAGGAAGTGATATGTGACCTTGGCTGCAAGAAACATTAGGGAGATGCTAGGAGAGCCCGTCCTGGGAACCTTGGCAGGAAAGTTAGTGAACACTTTCTGGAGGGAGGTACCTGAGCTGAGGTGCAAGGGAGGAATAGGTTGACCCTAGAGGAAAGATCATTCCAGAAGAAGGAAAGAGAATATGCTACGATCCTATGATGGGCCCTAAAAACTAAGAGCAGGGCCTTGTTGGCCATACTACAAAATTTGGTCTTTACCTAACAGCATTAGGGCACTGAGGGATTTAAGTGGGATGGGGCTGTGGATGGTTTGTGATGAGGGGGAACTATGGATGTGTATGTGTATATGTGTGTGTGTGTGTGTGTGTGAGAGAGAGAGAGAGAGAGAGAGAGAGAGAGAGAGAGACACCATCCGACTGCTGTTACTTTTAAGATGGAACTGTTGGTTGGTGGATGCCCCATGAGGGAGACTGGGCCGAGCTCCACCCTGAACTGGACTGGAAGGCACTGGGTGGGATTGAGGGGCATTAAGATCCTTAGGAGATCTGGAAGTACAAACACAGGGATAGAAACTCTTCAAGGTGAGCAGGCTCACTGTTGGTGCAAAGTAGACGCGGCTCTGAAGACAGTCTGGGCCGCCAACCACTCTTTCTAGCCTCCACCCACCCACAGCAACCAGCTGAACCCAAGATGTATTGAAAATCAATTTTAAATAATCCAAGCTGTGAGACACTGAACTCCTGTTCTCAGAGAATTTGGTCATCCTATCTACTGTCCAACTGACACACTGAATCCTTCATTTGAGCGACCTCAGTGGCAGCTCTCTAGTTCACAAAGTAACTTTAGCTGGCGGGCAGGCCATCCCAGCCTTGGAGTTCATTCGCCTCACCTACCTGTGAGAGCCTGTGGCACTGCCAAGCTGGGTATGGTGGCTGCATCCTGAGGGATGGAGCTGAGGTCGGGCTCCGGCGTGCTCCGCGGGGGTGAGAGGGCTAAAGGCGTCATGAGAACCCGAGACTTGAGCTGCAAGAGAGAACCCAGGGAGTCAATGAAAATCTGGAGATGCTCTCTGCACTTTCCCAGGATCCTTCCTGGGCTCAGTTAACCACTGCTACTCTGTCATTCTTCCACACCTTTCTATTGTGTAGCTTTGGGGGCTGAACTTCAGATTCAAGTTCATGATCAAGATTCAAGTTTGGGTCACACCTAGAGGTCAGCTCTGCACCCCGTCCTTACAGTGGAGCCACCCAGGAAATGACTGTGTCAGGCAGAGGGTGTGGGACACACAGAGGTGTGAGGAATTGCAGCCTATAAGCCTCCTGAGTGCAGGATGCAGGGTCGGGGACAGTTCCCAGCCTGAGCCCCTGTGCTCCTGAGGTTCCTGCGGACAGCTCTTTCCTGACAGCCACCCAGTGACCAATCCTGAAGCTTTGCTCACTCTGCTGAGTTTTCTGTTCACAAAGATCACTGGGTCCTGCTAGAAGAGACAGCAGGAGCCATTCTTCCAAAAGGTGACATGCTTCTCAGGGTTTATTTCCTGCAGTGGAGACCATCAAAGGCTGATGCTGCTGGTCTATGGACCACACTTTGAGTAGCAAGGGTGTACATTCTGTTGTTAATGTATATGCAATCCCCATCCATATCCTAACTTGATTCCTGGATTTTTAGGATGTAATAATAATAGTAGTCATGGAGAAATAGTATTCCTACTGCTAGTTATCCAACCATTCTACATTCATTCATTCAAGTCATACCAGTGTTTAAGGGGAAAACATCCCAGTGAATGAGAATACCAACTGCAAAGGTCCTGAGGCAGAGCATGCCTGGAGTGTTTGTGCCACATTAAGGTGGCAAGAGTGAGATTGGAGAGGTGGTAAAACCACGGGACTCTGCAAGACACTGTAAGTTCTTTGACTTTTGCTCTGAGCTCTTCTGAGCAGAGAAACTACAGAATCTAAACTGACATTTTAAACAATCTTTCTTACTGTTGTGTTGAGAAGAGACGAAAGGAGCAAAAGTGAGAGGACCACTAATCTAGAGTAGATGAGCGACGATGGTAGGTTGGATCAGGGTGAGAGCAGTGGAGGTGAAGAGAAGGGGACAGATTCTGGACAGATTTTGAAGGTGGAACCAGAAGGATGTTCTGACACACTGGATGTAGTGTGTGAGAGAAAAAGAAAGAAGTCAAGGATGACTCCGAGGGTTTGGGCCAGGGAGTTTGCAGGTGGGGGAAGGAGGAGGGGAGAGTGGAGACAATGAGGGAAGGTCGGGTTGATTTTGGACATGTCAGGTTTAAGATGCTTAGATCCAAGAAGAGATGGTAAGTAGGCAGGTATGTATACTGGACTACGGAGTTCTCGGGGAAAGTCTAAACGGAGAACTAATTTTGGAATCGTAAGTAGCGAGTTGATATTTAAGGCCATGATAATGAATGAGATCATCAGAGAATTGAGGGTAGGTGGAGAAGAGGAGGATCCATTCATTGAGCCCTGAAGGACTCCAACATGAAGAAGTCGGAGAGAGAGGGGTGAACAGCAAAAGAAACCAGGAACTCTATCCAGTGGGGTAGAAAGAAAAGCAGGAGAGCATGGCACTGCGGGGACAAGATGAAGAAAGTGTCTCATGGAGAAGAGAGTAACCAACCATGTCAAATGCTCGGTCAGACGTGGAGGACCAGAAGTGGCCACATAGCAACTGTTTGACATGAGAGGCTGTGGTGCAGTAGGTGAGATGAGAACCTGATTGGAATAAGCTTAAGATATAGTGGGAAGAGAGGCACTGGATCAGGAAGTAAAGCCAACTCTTGCAAGGAGTCCTGTCTTAAAAAGGAGTGGCCAATTAGCCACAGCAGCAGGAAAAGTAGGACTGAAAGATTTTTGCCCCACAATGAGATACCACCTCACACCCATTAGGATGGCTACTATAAAAAAAATAAGATTTAAATTAAAAATAACACATGTTGATAAGGATGTGGAGAAACTGCAACCCTTGTGCACTATTGGTGGGAATGTAAAATGGTGCATTCCTCAAAAAATTAAAAATAGAATTACCCAGAAAGTCCACTTCTCAAAGAATTAAAAGCAGTGTCTCCAAGAGATATCTGTACACTCATGTTCACAGCAGTATTATTCATCATAGTCATTGTAGAAGCAACAACAAACGTCCATCAGCAGATGAATGGATAAACAAAATGTGGTATATACATACAAGGAAATATTATTCAGCCTTAAAAAGGAAGAAAATTCTGACACATGCTACAACATGGATGAAACTTGAGGACATTATGCTAAGTGAAATAAGCCAGGTACAAAAAGACAACAACTGTATGATTCCACTTATATAAGGGACCTAGAGTAGTCAAATGCACTTAAACAGAAAGAAGAATGGTGGCTGCTAAGGGATGGAGGGAGGGGGAAAGGGAGAGTCGTTGTTTAATGAGTATAGAGTTTCAGTTTTGCAAGGTGAAAACGTTCTGGAAGTTGGATGCACAGCGATGTGAATATACTTAAACTACTGTACTGTACACTTAGAAATGGTTATGATGATAAATTTTATGCCATGTGGTTTTTATCACAATTACTTTTTTAAAAAAATTTATTTATTTCATTTTTATTTTTGGCTGCGTTGGGTCTCTGTTGCTGCCCGCAGGTTTCTCTAATTGCAACGAGCCGCGGGGCTACTCTTCATTGCAGTGCGCGGGCTTCTCATTGCAGTGGCTTCTCTTGTTGCGGAGGAGCACGGGCTCTAGGCATGCAGGCTTCATTAGTTGTGGCAGGTGGGCTCAGTAGTTGTGGCTCGCAGGCTCTAGAGTGCAGGCTCAGTCGTTGTGGTGCACAGGCTTAGTTGCTCCGCAGCATGTGGGATCTTCCTGCACCAGGGCTCAAACCCATGTCCCCTGCATTGGCAGGTGGATTCTTAACCACTGCACCACCACAGAAGCCCTATTTTTTTTTTAATTTTTAAAAGATTTTTTGTTGTTGCTTTTGAGAAGGGGGAAATATGTTCTAATGCTGGTGGAAATAGCCCAGTAGAGAGGGAAAAATTGATGATACGGGGGAGTGTGTGGAGAACTGCTGGCATTGAGTCTCTGAACAGGTGAGAGAGGATAAGATTTAATGAACTGGGCTATGGCCTTAGAAAGAAACAAGGACTTTTCATCTACTGCAGTAGGAAGGAAGGAGGAAAATGAGGCTCTGGATTTGGGTGGATGTGGAGGTGGGAGCTTACAGAAGGCCTTTTGCAATGGCTTCTAATTTCTCAGTGATGCTGGAAGCTGTGTGTGAGGGTGGAGGAGGGTGGGTTAATGAACTAGGAGGGTGGGAGGCCATGGGGGGAATGGAATGTGGCTGCTGAGCAGTATTGAGGGCACAGTGGGATGTGCGGAAATGAATTTAAATTAATTGCAATGAATTTAAAAGGAGACAGGCCAAAAGTGAGCATGTTGGCTACACAAGGCTGTATGTGCGCAGAGTCTGGGGCTCTTGCTAGAGATCCTGTACTAATCAGAAGCAGCAATTAACAATAGACAGTTCACCTTAATTTGAGTTAACATTTGAAAGAATTAAAAGGCTCATCATGCAGCAATACCATACTAAGTATTATAAAAATAATTTAAAAGAAACTTCAGTGGTGGGACAGAGTAGATGGGAAACTTCCTGTGACTCAGTCTCCGTGACTATGGCAGGGTTCCCTCATCTGCCAAGTGTGAGGAGGGCTGCGGCCACTCTGCCTGTTTCCCAGGTCAGGCACCAACGGTTCTCCTGGTGGTCTCTCTAGGAGTGGTATCTCTAGGAAGGTACAGCTTGTGATGGAGAGGCTGGTGGTGACAGTCTCCAAAGGCTGTCAACAGGTTCTGGAAGAACCTTGGCTAAATCCTCCTTTACAGGCTTAAAGCCCTTCAATGCCCAACATACAGATAACGATATTGGTGGAGGAAAATAAACAGGATTAGTAAGTCATTTTCCCCCCTGTGTCCTCTAAGTAAATTACACAAAGATCCGTGTGATCCATCCCGAGGAAAATGACAATGATGATGATGAGAAAGAGGATGACGGCAGCTAAGACTTAGATAGCAGACACTGTTTACTGTTCATGTAAACTTCATAATGAGCCTAACCTTAATACTTGCTCACTATTTTAATATTTATTAGAGGGGGATCTGTCCATTGAACCCACCGCCAATGAAATAATATAGTTGGCTGTTACCGCTGCCCATAATTTCTGCCCAGGTGAAGCAATTAAAGGGATTAGAATAAGTCAGCTGGTTGCAGGAAAAACCTTACATATTCATTCAACCTGTAAAACAACTTCTGGGACTTTTGAACAAAGAAGGAATCTCATGCAACTGTGGGTGGTATGTGACTTTTAAAAAATATCCTTTTGCTAAGAGGATAAATCATCAGTAGGAATATCCTTTGACTCAGCATTCTGAAATTTCTATCTCATTGCTTAATATAAAGAATGAATCAAAAGTAAGGTAACCTAGAAAAGGGAGAAGGGTAGGTCATAGGGACACGGGAGTCAACTGAAAGAGCTTTCAATGGCCAAACCTGGAGCAACACGAGCAACAGATAAAGAAGGTAGTAGTGGGTTATAATTCAAAGTATACAGTGAATATCCATGACTCCATACTCACATAAATGAGTGACTGACTAAGTAAACACATGGGGAGAATCGACAGATCTCCCATGTATAAAAATTCCAAATATTTTATCGTGGAGTATAACTCCTCCTCCTTAAGTGTGGGCCACACAAAGTGACTTCCTTCCAAAGGGGACAGCATGGGAATGGGGGGAATAGTAACTTGACAGTGGAGAAACTGGTCACACACCACCTCAGCCAGGGGATCCAGACACCACCCACAGTGATAAACCATGTCGATAGTTCGCACCCTTGACAGGCCGTCATGGGAATGGCACCTTACCTCTGAGATCTTCTTTCCAAAAATCCATAACTCCCATTTAATCATGGGATAAACTTCAAAAAACCCAAGTTGCAGAACATTTTATAGAATACTTGACCAATACTCCTCAAAACTGCCAATGTCATCAAAAACAAGAAAAGTCTAAGAAATTTTCACAGCCCAGAGGAGCCTAAGGAGACATGATGACTAAATGTGATGAGGTATCCTGGATGTATTCTGGAACAAAAATAGGGGAAAACTAATGAATTTCAATAAAATATGGACCTTATTTAACAATAATGTATTGTTATTTGTTCACTAGCTGTGACAAATGTACCATAAAAATGGAAGATGTTAGCTACAGGAGGAACTAGGTGTCGGGTATATGAGAATCCTCTGTGTATTTGCAACCCCTCTCTAAACCTAAAACTGTTCTAAAATATAGTTTATTTTAAAAATATTCAAAACAGAATCTGGCAGAATAAATTGGGGAAAATAAAGAGGAAGGAGGGAGGAGAGGCCTCTTTCTTGGCTGCATAAGACTGGAAGAAGATTTGCTGCCCAGGATGCCTTGCTCTGACATGCAGGAGCTAATCCTTGGCCTTCGAAGCCAACAGCCTGTACAGATGCTGGCAAAGTTGGCACCTTTACCTGAAATTCAAAGCCTCGATCAAATGGGTATGGCGACTCCTCATCCAGGGCATGGTTGCCAGTGGCTGTGCTTTGCCTTCTTAAAGCATCATGGTGGGGTGAAGCAGAGGGGTAGAGGCGGCCCCTGCCAGCTGGAGTCTCCACCAAAGGGTCTGGGGAATCTGGGATCAGCTCATCTTTCTTTTCCATCCACAGATCCAAGATATGGGCCTGGAGAGTTTCTTGCTCCCGCTGTCTTCAGGGGAAGACCTTCTCTAAGACACTTGCTAGAAAATCACTGCAAAGAGTTGGGAGGGGATTTGTCTGCAAACTGAGATGTATGGCCAGGGCACACTAAAGAAGAAGGGATCAGCTGATGTAAAATTCAAGAATTTTTCCAGAAATATGCAAGTGTGGAGAAACAGAAGTACTGACTAAAGAGTATTTGTTAGATTGACAACAAGAGGTTGGTAAATGAAGGATACAGACTGTGGTCGGGGGAAGTATGAAGATGTGTAGAGCCTGCCTGCACATCAGCAGAGGATGAAGCAGCAAAGCAAAACTAAAATAAGTTCAGGATAGCAGTAGGCACATGCAATGGAGCCTCACTAACCCTGTCCTCAGTCTCGCTACTTAGCCTTTCAGAGCCTACCTTTCCTCATCTGTAAGGTAAGGATAACAGCACCTTCTCGCAAGGATGTGACAAGAATGAAGTGTAAACATTTAGCATAGGGCTAGTGCAAAGTGAGAACTCAGTAAGTATTTCTGATCATTATTGCTGCTAGTATTATAATATTATTATTAGAAATTCCAGAAATACAAATGAGTTCCAAGTTTCTTGTTCATGTAGCCATGGCAGGAAAGGGAAATTGCCCGTCTTTCTTCTAGGACCCATCTACATTTTCTACACTTACCCACTTGGGATCACATCTTCCCAAATCTTTGAAGACCCACTCTCCTACCTTACACATTGCACACGATCCCCTTTAAGAAATGTTCCCAGTACGTTAAGTACTGCTTAGGCAGAAGCTGCCCTTTCCAAGTTGTATCATTTAAGCTAAGTCTAAAAAGGGAAAAAAATTCATTCCATGAGGCAGTCATTTACTCAACAAATATTTATTGAGCACCTACTGTGTGCAGGAAACTGTTGTAGGTGCTGAGGATATATCTGTAAATGGGGGAGATAAGGTCATTGTTCTTGATGAGGTAATATCATAGTGGAGGAAACAAATAAGAAACACAACAAAAATGTCAAATTGTGATAAGTACTACTCTGAGAAGTAAAATATGGGGATGTGATAAAAAGGGACCAGGTGACTAGGGTAGGCTGATAAGGAGGTGACACCTACATCAAGATCTGAATGACAAGAGGGAGGCTGAGGGCTTCCTTGGTGGCTCAGTGGTTAAGAATCCGCCTGCCAACGCAGGGGACACGGGTTCTAGCCTTGGTGCGGGAAGATCCTACCTGCTGCGGAGCAACTAAGCCTGTGTGACACAACTACTGAGCCTGAGCTCTAGAGCTCATGAGCCACAACTACTGATCCTGCATGCCACAACTACTGAAGCCCGCACGCCTAGAGCCCGTGCTCTGCAACAAGAGAAGCCACCGCAATGAGAAGCCCGCACACCGCAATGAAGAGTAGCCCCCGCTCGCCACAACTAGAGAAAGCCTACGTGCAGCAACAAAGACCCAATGAGGCAAAAAATTAAATAAAAAAAATTATTTTTAAAAAAAAGAGGGAGGCTGAGGAAAGAACTTTCGAAGGAGACAGAGTGATCAGTGTAAGCCTCCTAAAGCTTGGCTTCTTCAAAGAACCAGGAAGCCAGAGTGGCTGGAATTATGAGCAAGAGGCAGAAGGATGCAAGATGAGGTTAGCTAGGTGGTCAGGGCCCAATCATGAGGGTTTTCTAAGTCAGTGTTGTAGATTGAATCGTGTCCCTCTCAAAAAAGACTTGTTCAAGTCCTAACTCCCAGTACCTGTGAATGGGACTTGACTTGGAAATAGGGTATTTGCAGATGTAATCAAGTTAAGATGAGGCCATAGATTAGAGTCGGCCCTAATGCCAATGACTGGTGTCCTTATAAGAAGAGGGAAATTTGGACACAGACACAGACACACAGGGAGAATCCCATGTGACAATGGAGGCAGAAATTGGAGTGATATGTCTACAACCAACGAACACCAAGGATTGCAGGCAACCACTAGAAGCTAGGAAGAGTCAAGGAAGGATCCTACCCTAGAACCTTCAGAGAGAGCATGGCCCTTCCAACACCTTGATTTTGGACTTCTAGCCTCCAGAACCGTTGTTTTAAGACACCCAGTTTGTGGTACTTCGTTATAGCACTCCTAGTAAATAAGTACAGTCAGATTAAAAAGTTTGGATTTTATTCTAGGAGTTATGGAAACAATTAGAGAATTTTAAGCAGAGAAAGACACAACCCAGTTTTTATTTTATAAAATTAAGTATGGCTGCTATACAGAGAATGGATGGGGAGAGGCAAAATAGAGAAAAGAATACTAGTGAGGAGGTTATCATATGGTCCAGGCAAGACGCATAGGTGGCTGAACTAGGGTGAAAGTAGTGAAAACAGAAAGAATTGGTTGGATTCAGGTGTACTTTGGAGGTGAAATTAAGGTGATTAGAGAAGGTGCAAAATCAAAGATAACTTCTAGATTTATTCACAGAAACTTTGTTTGATAGTATACTTTTATTACATTAGTTTAAAACATTAGCATTTTACTTGTTGCTCATTTAGTTAACTTTGGGGAAGCCATAACACTGGCTTGTGTCTAAGGTTCAAAACATTCCTCCTCTAATACTCAAGCAGTAAAATTTCAGAATACGACAGGAAACATTCTATGCGGAACTTCTGGGAGAGGACGTGAAAAAGAAGTCGAGCATCCACATTTCCTCATCTGGAAAATGAACACTGAGAACTGACATGATTTCACATTGCCCAAAGAGCTGCAGGGGAGTGGTGAGAACACAGGACTCAGAGAGGGCTGGAGTTCTAATCCTGGTTCTGCCCCTGACTCACGTGGGACTCTGAGCAACCCGTTCAGTGCCTCTGGGCTTCATCTTCCAAAGCCATTAATGCGGGTAGGGTTGTTGGCTTTTTTTTTTTTTTTTTTTTGGCCTTGCTACTCAGCATACAGGATCTTAGTTCCCGGACCAGGGATCGAACCCGTGCCCCCTGCAGTGGAAGCACGGAGTCTTAACCACTGGACCACCTGCGAAATCCCAGCTTGTTGGTTTCTAAGTTCTATTCCAACTCATAATGTGTGTATGTACCTTGCATTAGACTATTTCTGAAAACATTAAAGAGTTTGAGATAAAACCAGTGTCAGTGCCATATTTTGAATGTTGATTAGAAGAAATGTGGCATCCTAAATTTCTTCGGAGTTTTGTTTCTGGGAATATAGAAAACTATGTTATGTGGATCAACTGAAAACAACCACCAACAATGGATAAAATGTAAGATTAGTAAAAGTATGGAGGCACTAACAATATATAAAGGATAATTGGGCCCAAATATAGGTGAAATCTAGGCCTTGGAATTGCCATGGATCAGAGCTCACCCAAAGGGCTACAACCTCAGGGTAAGGGTAAGCTAGCTATAAACTTGTCCTGCCCTACCCAACCCATAACTGACTCTAAGGAAAGTTGCCTTGACACTGGGGGAGGGGGTGTGCAGAATTCCTGGGAAGATATTGCCACAAGCCAGAGCTCACACAGATTTGTAGCTCAAATTCACAGAACTTGGGCAACCAAGAAAACTTCAGGCTGTGAAGTTAGTTTAAAAATTACCCAATCTGGGCTTCCCTGGTGGCGCAGTGGTTGAGAGTCCGCCTGCCGATGCAGGGGACACGGGTTCGTGCCCCAGTCCGGGAAGATCCCACATGCCGTGGAGCGGCTAGGCCCGTGAGCCATGGCCGTTGAGCCTGCGCGTCCGGAGCCTGTGCTCCGCAATGGGAGAGGCCACAACAGTGAGAGACCCACATACTGCAAAAAAAAAAAAAAAAAATTACCCAATCTGTCAGTGCTCCCAGGTTACCTGGAAAAACAAACACAAATCATCTCTGGAGAAAGGTCTCAAAGAAGTCCCCAAAATAATTTTTCAAAGTCAGTGAATAACACAGCCCAAACACGCAAGGAAGCAAGGAACCAAAGCAAGAATGGGCAATAAAAACACACAGCAGTAAAACCCCAGAAACTGGGCTTCTCTGGTGGCACAGTGGTTAAGAATCCACCTGCAAGTACAGGGGACATGGGTTCAAGCCCTGGTCTGGGAAGATCCTACATGCCGTGGAGCAACTAAGCCTGTGCGCTACAACTACTGAGCTCATGCGCCACAACTACTGAAGCCCGCGTGCGACTAGAGCCTGTGTTCCACAATAAGAGAAGCCACCGCTTCTTTCTTCTTATGAGAAGCCACGCACCACAACGAAGAGTAGCCTCTGCTTGCCGCAACTAGAGAAAGCCTGCGCACAGCAACAAAGACCCAATGCAGCCAAAAATAAATAAATAAAATAAAATAAATATATAAAATAAAATACTTAAGATATTTCAATTATCAGACTTAGATTCTAAAAGCAAGTGTGATACTATGTATAAAGATATATATAAAGAACAAGTTTGAAAATATCTCTGGAGAACAGAAAACTATAAAAAATAGCATAGCAAAATGTAAAACAACCAAATTTAACTTCTATACAATAACTAAAATTAAAAACTAAATAAACAGATTTAACAGCATACTAAATATAGCTAAAGAAAGAATTAGTGTGCCAGAAGATATGTCAGAAGAAATTCACCAAAAAGTAGCATAGAGACTAATAGATAAAAACTATTGAGGGAAGGTTAAAAGACAATGCGAATATGAGAAGTTTTAACATTAGAGTTTCAGAAAGAATGGAACAGAGGTTATATTTAAAAAGAGAATGGCTAAGAATTTTCCAGATCTGATGAAAGTTCTAATCCACAGATTCAGGAAGCCCACCAAACTCTAAATAAGATGAATAAAAAAGAAATCCACAGGTAGACACAACAGAATGAAATTGTAGAACACTGAAGACAAAGAAAAAAATCTTAAAATTAGCTTAAAAATACAAAACCTGCCAGGGAACCCTCACATGAACCAGATGGAGAACTGAGTTCTTTACAACAATGGGCCCCAGAAGATAAATGGAATAATACCTTCGATGTGCTGCAAGAAAAATAACAACCTAGAATTCTACACCCAGCAAAAATATTTTTTTCCAAAAGTGAAGATGAAATAAACGTACTTCCAGACAACAAAAGCTAAGAGAATTCATCACTAGAGGATCTATATTAAAGGGACTTCTAAAAGATGTACTGCAGGAAATGGAAAGTGATTTCAGGTAGAATGTATGAAATGCAAAAAGAAATGAAGAATTTTTTTAAGTGGTAAATAAGCAGGTGAATCTAAATGAAAATAACTGTGCAAAACAAAAATAATTGTTTTGAGGGATTAAAAAAGCAAAAAAGAATTAAGATGTGTGACGACAGTAATATTGAAGTGGGGAGATAAATGGAGTTAAAGTGTCCTAAGGTCCTTGTATGATCTAGGAAGAAGCAAAGGTAAGGTTAACTTTAGAAAACTCTAGTACGTAAGCATGCCGTAATTTCTAGAGCAATCAGTAATACAATAGAAAACATAGTGCTTAAACTTCAAGAAGTAGAAAAGAAAGAATTATATGCTTAAAAATCCAAAAGAAGGCAGGAAAGACAGGTAAAAGGAACATAGAATGAGTGAGACAAGTAGAATACAGAAAATAAGACATAGATTTACACCCAAAGTTATCAATAATTACTTTAAGTATAAATGGACTAAATGTCTAGTTACAAGATAAAGATTATTATACTGGATGCTATGGATTAAAATGTGTCTCCCCACCAAAAGATGTTGAAGTCCTAACCCCCAGTACCTGTGAATGTGACCTTATTGGGAAATAGGGTCTTTGCAGATGATCAAGTTAAGTTCATTAGAGTGGGCCCTGATCCAATATGACTGTGCCCTTATAGAAAGGGGAAATTTGGACACACAGACAAACATGTACAGAGGGAAGACAATGTGAAGACGCAGGGAGAACACCATCCACAAGCCAAAGAACACCAGAGGCCCCCCAAAGCTAGGAGAGAGGCCTGCAACAACAGATCCTCCCTCCCAGCCCTCAGAAGGAACCAACCTAGCTGGTCTTGATCTCAGATGTCCACCCTGCAGAACTGTGAGACAGTAAATTTCTGTTGTTCCATCAACAGATGAATAGATAAAGAAGTCATGGTACATATACACAATAGAATATTACCCAGCCATAAAAAAGAATGAATTAATGCCTTTTGCAGCAACATGGATGGACCTAAAGGTTTTTATAGTAAGTGAAGTAAATCAGACAAAGACAAATAGCATATGATATCACTTACATGTGGAATCTAAAAAAATGATACAAATGAACTTATTCACAAAACAGAAATAGACTCACAGACATAGAAAATAAACTTATGGTTACCAAAGGAGAAAGGAGAGGGGGGGATAAATTAGGAGTTTGGAATTAACAGATACACACCACTATATATAAAATAGATTAACAACAAGGACCTACTATATAGTACAGGGAACTATAGTCCATATCTTATAATAACCTATAAAGGAAAAGAGTCTGAAAAAGAATATACATATTCAGTAATACATATATATTAGTAATACATATATCTAACATGTATATATATGTATATTAAGTGATATATATGTATATCTAACATGAAATTAATACAACATTGTAAATCAACTATATTTCAATAAAATTAAAAAAAAATTTGCACTGTTTAAGCCACCCAGTTTGTTGTATTGTGTTACAGCAGCCCTAGGAAACTTTTTAAAAATCATGTTTTCTCTCCCTTCCTTCCTCTCCCACACCATTCGAGGATAGCTTTGTCCACGTCCCTGCCCATCGCTTTCCCTGGGGGCACACTGCTCCTTTAGGCTCACTCTCTTCACAGAAAACTCCCTCAGGGTTCTGTGGAGATTCAGGGAGCAGGGTTAGGGAAAATTGAATACCTCACTGTGTTTAACATTAGACTTTAGTCTAAAAAACTTGCCTGTTGGAAATGCAAATCAGCTCCAACAACAAGAAGTTAGTGGCCAATGGCCTAATTCCATTCCGAGGAGTCAGCCTGTTTCTGGGTTTACCCACAACTTTTTCTCCTTTCCCTTGGGAGAGATTAAACATGCAAGGGATGGAGGAGCCAGTATCCTTTGGCCTTGTTTACATTTCTCTTACTCCTTAGCATAAGTGAAAATACCAATTAACATTTATATCTGAGTTACACTCAGAATGCTGGTCAGATACCAGATACCACTGCCCCAGACCTACTGCTTAGCCTCACCCCTGACCATTGCTCCAGCCCTGGGGTGAGGGCAGGAGGGCGGGGATGGTCACAGAAAACCCCAGGAGAGACAGTTCCCCGCCCTAGGGTTAGTGTGCATGGAGGCAGAGGTGGTGCTACCATCCTGCCTGGGTGAGGCTGAGAAGAATGGGTTAATTTCCTCCTGACAGAGGGCGGCTGAGAGAGGAGACAGGGAAGCCATGAAGCCCGTACTCCGTGAGTACGAGGAGACAGAAGGAAGAAAAAGGAAAACAAAAATAATCATCATTGGATAAAGTGGGATGCAGAAAAACAGATCCATCCATGTGAAGTATTTAATGAATGTCGATGCTGCCCTGTGACTCCAACAATCTTCAGTAGAGCCCACACATTTCAAGGAATGCTTGCTGTGATGGAGCTTCTTACAGAAACTGGTGAGGGAGCCAAGTTCTATGCACCAGCAGGCGTGGGGTCAGCCCTGAAGATGAGAGTGGGGATATGGAACATACACTCACAGGCATCCTGCGCATAGCAGAGCTCAGAGCAGCGGGGAGGTGGAGCAGCTTCTACTGGTTCACAAGAGGTGATTGTTAAATTTTCAGGAATATTGCAAGTTGTTTGTTAAACACAGCAATTATTAAAAATTAAAGTGCATACACGTACAGAGTATTAATTTTTAAAATATATTAAGAACAAAGGTAATAGATACTCAAAACTCATCACTTTCTAATTATTTTACTGTTGCATCTGTGTGGAAATAGAGTACAAGAGTAATACTACAGCACATCTTTTACCAACTCCACGTTCAGGAAAGTCACATTGGTGCCTTGAAACTGGCCATGTTGGGAATATTTACACCTTGGAAATTGGCAAATGCTACAAATAGGGCTGGATTTACTGTTTTGTTGACTTATAGGCTTAAGAGAGCAATGGAGAAAATACTAAAAATGCAAATTAAACTTAAAAGTGTGTCTTGTCTGTAGCCATTACACAGCGAATAGAATGAAAAAACAAATATTTTTTGTTTTCACAAACTATTATCCAATTCAGCAAAGAAGTCAACCACATCCTTGACAAATGAGTGAAATTCCAACATACAACTTCACTGTTTACCTTTCTCTCACTCCTTAACATAAGTGAAAATACCAACTAACATTCATGTCTGAGTTACACTCAGAATGCTGGTCAGGAAACATTCACCAGATACCGCTGCCCCAGATACACTGCTTAGCCTCACCCCTGACCATTGCTCCAGCCCTGGGCTGAGGGCAGGAGGGTCACAGAAAACCCCAGGAGACACCGTCCCCTCCCTAGATGCTGCACACCGTTCAACCCAAGGGAATGGCCCCTGCCTAGTGCCTTTGTAGTCATTTCCCTCACGGGCCACAGGTGGTACTTCATATGCACCATCAGCGAGAGGGGGACCTTGAAAATAGGCACAGGAAAGGTTAGATGTCGATTCTTCCCTTCCACACTATTAGGCTGCCGTTAGTGTTCCTAACTATGACTCTTAAGGCAATACAAGATCTGGATAATCAAAGAAGCACTGAAGCCAATTCAACAGTTATAATGAAAACACACTTTAGAAAGAGGCTTTAAACAAATGTTGGAACAAACAAACAAACAAACCCTTTCTACTTAAGTTTGAACATTCTCTTAACTGAGATTTTTGTTAACTTGACGTCCTTGTTTCACAGTGCCAAGAACACAAACTTTTTCGGGGGGGAAAAGGATGACAATAAGAAAGGAGGAACAAAACAAAATGCTGCATTTACTCTTGCTCTTTAGAAAATTACTTTCTTTATAAAGTGAATTTACCAGTTAACGGAAGACTGTCCTTTCAATAGTTAGCAGAAATTGCTGGCTCTTCCCAAATATCCATGCTCCTTTCTTCATTTATTAATGGAATCCCTGGATTTCAGCTTATCATGTGGTTGCTCAACACTACATTTTCCCACCTCCTGTGGAGCTAAGTGTGGCCAAGTGACTCACTTCCTGGCCAGTGAGTTGCAAGTGTGAGGGTGTGTACAACTCTGAAGGTTTCACCCTTAAAGGGGAACAACGTGCCCTCCACCACCTCTGTCCCCATTCTGCTGGCCAAAGTAGTGGGATGGTGGGACCTGGAGGAGCCAACTTAGAGCATGAGGTAGAGACTGTGTCTTAAGATAGCAGAGCAACAATATAAAAGGAGCCTGGGTCCTCCACACGGTGGAGTCATCGAATCAGCCCCACATGGCCTTCCCAGACAGTAACATGAGAGAGAAATTAGTTTCTATCTTCTTTAAGCCACTGTTCTTTGGCCTTTGTTACAGCAGCTGAATTTGTATGCTGAATGATACAATTATTAACATTTTAGAACATATAAACTATTTGTTTTTAATATTTCAGGGATGATATTCTTTCTAGAGCATGTTACACTTTTCTTAGCTAGTTAAACAGAGCAGACAGAAAGTAATCTACTCTTTTTTGAATCAGGAAACACAAATACTATTCTGAACAGTAATGCAAAGAGATTGCTGAGGTGGAGAGGGCTGCTGGCCGGACAGTATGTGGCCTCAGGCTGCGGGGCATGGTTAATTCATGCCTAATTCCTGCAGTTTTTCTGACTCTTCTCACTATGAAATTATCAAGGATCTATAAGAAATATATATATATAAAGTGCTTAGGCCCAGAGACTCAAATGTAGACGTGCTCAGTAAGTGTTACTTATGACTATTATTGCTATTATTATTAATTATTATTATTGTGTACTGGGGACAAATGGCTCTCTTAAAAAACCGGCACTTTTTTCTTCCTGCTTAAATCATAAAGACACAGAAGCTGAAAATCCCGCTATTTGGAGCCATTATAATCAGCTATGTCTACTGAATGGAAGTTAGGGTTTATCCCTGGTGCAGACCCTCTCTCTTTATCTTTTTACAAAGACTTCCATGGTCTCCTTCGTCATGAAATGTAAGGAAAATCCACCTGTTGACCTTGGGGAGTCTCTGAACTGAGGACCTAAATCAACAGCAGATTCTTCAAACTGAGATGTAAATGTTCTGTTTTATAATGAAGAAAGCTGTTTTCGTGGCAGAGTATGGCTCTTCGGAGAAAATATGACGTTAAGAGGTTTTTCCTTCCTTTGACTGGGGTGAGAAGGGGGCAGCAAGGCCATAAAATGATACTCACAGCAGCAAGCACGCCCCAGCAAAGTGGCTGCAGGCCGGGGCCAAGAGACATGGTCAGATGGGCCCTGGGAGGAGGAATGACCCATGAACTCTGGAGCACTCACATCTGAATGCCAGTTAAACCCTTCCTTTTCTGCCTATAATTTGCTCATGTTATTCTCAAGACTCAGAGAAGAGGTTAAATATCACAGCCTGTGTTAGCTGTGCTTGAGTCTTAAAGGGAGAGGCTTATACCCATACTTGGACCAGAGAGAGTTTCCACACGTGCAGGGACACAGAGGTGACTGACAGAGCAGCTTGGGACAGCACCAGGCAAGAAACGACAAATGTCAACCAGCACTAACCTGTGATACAGTTGGTACAACCAGGCATCCTCAGAATCTCCTGGCTCAATACTTATCATTTTATTAAGATAATATTGTTAATATAAATATAATAATGTGCTGACATAAAGTTATAGTGTTATAATTTTACAACTGAAAAATTATTGTATATTTTATTGTTCTAAATTATTAACATGATATCATATAATTATACTTTCAGTATCCAGCTGTGTGTGCAATCTTCTCCCCAAAATATCTTCCCCTTCAAATCAAAGGCTATTAAACTTCAATAATCAAGCTTGTAAGAGATGCATCTACAATAAAGGTAAACAGACACTGAGGAAGGGTTTGGAAGCATTTTCTTAGTAATAAAATACAAGATCTTTAAGGGTAGACCAAGTAATATCTTATTTCACTTGCTCAGGATTTTTTGTTAACAACTCTGGCTCCCCAGCTGTGTCCCAGGTAGTTAAAATTGCCAAATGAGTGGCCATTTGGTAAATGGAATCAAACTGTACACTTTCCTTGCTGGCATCTCCACAATTAAAACCAGTTCATTACTGGTAAAATGGGGCTTTGGGGTCTAAGAAATTGTCAAAATAAAACCGGAGAGACTTAATACATTGTTAACTTTACTTTGCCAAGTAAGGACATTTTTTTAAGATTACCAAACCCTCACAATATATGACACTTAATAAACT
The DNA here is from genome assembly GCF_003676395.1 of Aethalodelphis obliquidens. Classification (NCBI taxonomy): domain Eukaryota; kingdom Metazoa; phylum Chordata; class Mammalia; order Artiodactyla; family Delphinidae; genus Aethalodelphis; species Aethalodelphis obliquidens. Next base: position 50,681,302 of record NW_020837947.1, on the reverse strand, counting down.
TTAACACCAAAATAGCAGGAAGCAGATATTTCAGAATAAAGGACAATCCTGGGGCTTTCCTGGTGGTGCAGTGGTTAAGAATCCGCCTTCCAATGCAGGGGACACGGGTTCGAGCCCTGGTCCGGGAAGATCCCACATGCCACGGAGCAACTAAGCCTGTGCGCCACAACTACTGAGCCTGCTCTCTAGAGCCCACGACCCACAACTACTGAGCCTGCATGCCACAACGACTGAAACCCGCGTGCCTAGAGCCTGTGCTCCACAACAAGAGAAGCCACCACAATGAGAAGCCCACGCACCGCAACTAAGAGTAGCCCCTGCTCGCCGCAACTAGAGAAAGCCTATGCGCAGCAACAAAGACCCAACACAGCCAAAAAAAAAAAAAAAAAAAGAATAAAGGATGATCCTTTAGGTGGAATCATTTTAGCTTTCTGAAGACTTTAGACCTTTTGCTCCTGTCACCAGGAGCGGCTCGGGACTGCATACAGACTGGCACCCGGTTTGGAGCCGTTTCTCTCGAACACGAAGCCCATGGCTTGGGGAGCTGCTGGCCTGAAATAATTCCCACAATTTCCTCAAATATATGGGAGGTGGACTGAAAGAAGATCTGTGGCCTGTTGTCCCCAGAAAAGACACCCTGTGAGGCATGGGAATAAGATCCACCTGCCATGTGCAGGGCCCGTATGTCAGCTAACCGTCTCCAAAGCTTTCTTCCTGCCTTGAGCTGTCTCTGAGTGTTAGGAGAACTGAAAACTGCCTTTTTCAGGAGACAGGAAAATTGCAAAGTTGGGTTCATTCCACAGAGTGAATTTCCATTTTTCCTGGCCCCAGAAATGCTGTGTCTGTCGGTAATTTTCTTTCTTGGGTCACAGCTCCCAGGGGAGCAGGAGAAAGGCCAAATAGGAGAGAAAATTTTTCAGTGTGTTTCTTTAGATCCTGGATTCACTCCCTGGCTCTATAAACAGAAGGGCTGCCCTGCTCCAGCCTTCCAGATGCAATTCCCAGACCCCAGCAACTGCACAGGTAGCTGAGCAGAGAGACCTGCCCTGGGCCAGCTTCAGAGACACAATTCTGAAACCGGTGTGCCCATGAGAAAAAGGAAGCTCTCTTTGTTAAAAAAATAACCAGTGACAGAAGCCTTTGCTTCAAGAGCTGGCTGAGTAAAAGCTTCTTTTACTAAAACCAGTGACCCCCAAATAACTTTAAGTCACCTTCCCCCTACCTATTGTGTCTATTTTCCAGCAGTTGGAAGAACTGTGGAGAACCAAAGGGACAGAGGCTGAATTCATTACCAATTCTTCCGGAAGCTTTGTCTTTCTGCTGACATGAAATAATTTCCATACATTTTCCTAAATATATGGGAGTTAATTGCCAATTTGCATTTTGGTTTGCGTATTCAGATCTCAAGATGGAAACATAAGCTCTTTACTTCTAGAAAAATAGACGAAGGAAAACTTCTGAAGCTCATTTTCTAATGCCCGAAAGGCTCATGGAAAACAACTCAATGATCTTTCTTCTCTAGCAGACTCTTCAAAAACATCTTAGAGGAGAAGCTCTCCCTCGGGTTTGGGTTGTTTTATGTGATTTCAGTTACATCAGAGAATTTAGTCTCCACCCCACAGCCTCGCCAAATCATTAATTCTTGAAAGAGTAACAGGATTTTCATTTTGCCTGATATGTCTCCTTGTAGCCAATCTTGACGTCAGCGCCTTTTGTAAGCAGGAAACTATGAATTAACACCCTGAATTTTCATGATGAGTCCCCTTATTGAGGCTCTATTAGGGAAAACTCTTCACGAACTTTGACACTAGCTTGCTCGCATTATTAATTTAAATGTCTCAGGGACATCATCTGCTTCTACTGAAATTAATGACAAATGAGCTCTGGAAAGTGGCTTCCAGAGCTGCCCTCATAAGAACAGTCAGGGGAAAGCTCAGTGTCTGAAACGTTCATTGAGATGCGAGGCTTAATAATGTGTGTTTAGCTATGACCCTAAAATCTGCTCGCCTTACAACTTTCCCCATCTGGTGTAATTTGCTTTCTCCACTTGTAAAAATGCACATGACAGCGACAGCATGTATTGTGTGCCATGTTGTAACAATGAAGCCTCGTCTGTCACATGCTTCATTGAGAGAAACTTATTTCTCACCCTGTCTTTACCCAGTTTCCAACCTCTCATCACATTTGGCACTGGAGTTCTGCCCAAGCGCCATGCCCCAGCCCAGTTGCACTTTGGAGAAAGGAGATGATGGAGCCATACCTTGTACCCGGGTTTCCGCCCTCTTTTCTTTGGGATCTTCACTGCTGGTAAAGAACCAGCTGAAGCAGAATAAAGGTTATGAACTGCCATCTTCATAGGTGTTGAGTGAAGTGGGGGTCGGCCTCGCTTTCTCCCCGGGATCCTCTGAGACTGCATTTCTGCTGGTGCCAGTCTTACAGAAGGAAGTGACAAATCGCTCACAGGCAGAAGAGGTGCTAAGGATTAGTCCAGACACAAAGCAAAACAAAAACAGAAGTGTTTGTTTGGTCTGCAAGGCAAACATGGATCCGGTTTGGTGATTTGGGCCATACCTACCCCTTAAGGGAGGGGAAAACCAAATATGAGAGAGCCAGGCACCAGTAGGAGCTTTTCAAGTGCTGTTGGGCTCCTGGTATAATTTCAAGGATAGTGAATTTCCACGGGACTATAGTGAAGTAGGGAAGATACTGGCTAGGTGAAGAGGACAACAGCTTCCCAGCAACAAGCACAACTGATGATGTCATCAGCAAGGAGACAACTTTACTTATGTGTCTCAGTTCAACTCTGAGCTGAAATAATAACGGTATTAAATAAACACAACCATTTTCTCACATTCACTCCTACCCTTTGGTTGGGTGACAGATTGTTATGACCCTTTTTTTCCCATGAAAGAAATTTAACAGTACAAATCAATTGGATTAATGTTGATTATGTCTCCTATCAAAATGTGGACAGAGATTTGCATACAGAGATGTTCATTTTGACATGATTCAGAACTGCAAAAATAAAATGGATAGAGCCCGATAACAAGCAATAGGGGAATGGTTAATATATCTACAGAATAAAACAGTCAACTAGTTACAAGCCTTTAATGATACTCTTTTTAATAACATGAGGTTGAGTGAAAAAGCATCACACAAATTGCCCATAAAAGTTATTTCAACTCTGCAAAAATTTATGTGGTGAAAAACTAGAAGGAAACTTGCAAAAATGCTGCCAATGGCAAAGATAGTGGGACTATGGGTAATTGTTCACCACACACAAATCCTTTCCCCCTCGTACTATAATATGCTTAGCATTAAAAATATTTATAATAAGCTTCTCAAGTAAAGTTGACTAAATCTTGCAGCAAGAGGTAGTTGATCAACCTCAACCTAGAGAACGCAGCTGTATCATGAGCTCAAGGATCACATTTCCTGGAATGTTCAGGAAAGTGGCAAGTGGGACAGAACTTTAGACTTTAATTCAGGGGTGATGTTAGGTGATAAAATTCATTTCTGAGCATTAGTGATACCTAATAGTGGAAATAAGAGGCTCTTTCTCAAAAGGCTGCTGAAAGAGTTGGAAAAGACAATAGAAGCAATCCCTACACCCTGGTCTGGGCAGCACTGCAGGGACCAGATTGCTTTACTCAGGGATGAAAATATCAAATAGTGGGAATTCTTAAAAACATGACAGAGAAGAGACTCCCCTGGTGGCCCAGTGGTTAAGAATCTGCCTTCCAATGCAGGGGACGCTGGTTTGATCCCTGGTCGGGGAACTAAGGTCCCACATGCCACGGGGCAACTAAGCCTGGGCGCCGCAACTACTGAGCCTGCGCGCCACAACTAGAGAAAAGTCTTCGTGAGCTGCAACGAAAGATCTGCATGCCGCAACTAAGACCCGACACAGCCAAAAATAAAAATAAATAAATATTAAAAATAAAATAAAATAAATATTAAAAAAACATGACGGGAAATCTGGGGTGTATCATCTATAGATGTAAGGTCACTGTTAATTCTCTGAATATTAATGGTATTCTACCAATGTCTTGATTTTTCTTAGAAATATCATACCTAGTAAATAGAATTTTAAAGCATAAATTTACCTATTGACTGTATTGTTAAATATTTCAGATAGATGGACAAGTGATTGAGGATATCAATTTTCCCTGTTTTTGTAAGTTTAAGAAAAATACTATATCTCATCAATTCTATGATGCATATTTTTTCACATATTAACATCTTTGAAATCAGGATGCACCCTAAAGCACTGTAAGCGTGTCAGAATTCCATAGGGAGCATTTTTTCTTTCTTAGTGGTATATGAAATAATGATGTGTGATATACTTAAAGACATCTTAGAGTCAAGGAATTATGATCAATGCAGATAAACCCATATGTAGACAAATATGTAAACATTAGACTAACTCTAGACTTAGTATCTCTGCTCCACAGTGCCAACAAATACCCAAATATTCATTTTCAAAAGAGAGGCTTTTAAAAACATTGAAAAACCACAAAAAATTATTCAGTAAGATTTTTGCTATGTGAAACTTTATCTGAATCCCATGTTGAACTACCATGATCAAGTTTCTGCTTCTTCATAATTAGTTTATCTTTACAGATTTTGGAAACAGGAATTTTCCTCGTCTAGGACAAGGTTCTCTACCTTTCTACTTTCGTCTAGTGAGGAGGTCAGCAATGTATTTAATAACATCAAGATCAAAAGTCAACACGAGAAAATCCACAATCAGAGAAGGCACTGAATTTCTTTCCTCTCATGAAAATGCGAGTCCCCTGAAAGGTTCAATTAGCAGCACTCCTTCCCTCGTGAGCTGGGATACTCTGCTAACTGAGACACTCCCTCACAAAACTCTTCTTGTTGAACAGGTTTTGAAGAGTAAAGGAAGGGTAACAAACTAATGAGCACATTATCCTAAGAATTCATATCACTCAAAATTACACTTAAGTATCCCCAAATTTCTAATATGCCAGAAATAATTTCCTAGGAAAAACAGTCATCTTTTAAACTGGATTCTTTTGTTCTACTTCCCTCTCCCTGGTGGGAGGAAAAAACAGGACTCATGTTACTTTCCACTCCCTTCTATAGAAGTACACCATCGCAGGAGTATGAAGGACCTTTCCAGGTAACTAAATCTGATCAACGGACTTCATGCTAATGGAACAACAGTGAAGTATTTTTAGTGGAATACTAAGTACTGGTTAGTGGTTGGGGAGATACTTGGAGATAGGGAGTCTTCCCACAGTCTCCTCAAGTCACCATACCTGAATGATTATGTATTTCATCCATCAATCAGGAAGATGCTGTTCCCCAATTCCTTGTTAACAAATATATACCATTTTAACACAAAAATAAATCCAATTTTAAGTAATGGGACAGAGAGCTGTTAAAAACTGAATAGTCTATTTTAACCATGGGGGAGTCTCAAAATGTCTTCTTGGAATAATTTTACAGAGTTGGAGGAAAGCATCTACAAAATGATTCTTTCAATAACAGATCCAACTTCCTGCGCAGAGGAATTCCTGGTGTGGTTCAACCGCTGGCAGGCAGGCTGTGCTGTAGTGGAGGGGGTCCCCCATGAGTGCGGCGCTCCGGGTGGGCTACAGCAGCAGTGGCTCCGAGGATGAAGCTGAGGCTGGGGCCCGGGGCTGGCTGGGGACTGGAGGCCACAGTCGGGGCCAGAGCCCCCTTCCCAGCCAGAAGTTGCCAGTACCCGACAGTGTACTGGACAGGTTCCCGGGCACCGAGGAGTGGTCTGAGGATGGTAGCGCAAAACACGGGGGCCAGGTGCTCACCTTTCCCCACGAGCGGGGCAACTGGGCCGCCCACGTCTATGTACCATGTGAGTAATGCGTGAGAGGCACGTGGCTGACTCTGACAGGTGCCCCTTATGGGAGGAAGCTGGCCCCAACCAGGAGGAAGAAGCCAGAAACCTTTGACATTGGTGGTGCGAAAGAGATTAACTCAACAGAGAGAGAACCAGTTTCAAGAACTAGGGGATTTTTCTGTTAACTTCGTTTCAGGTTTTCTGGGTTTTTTTTTATATTGGGGTGTAGTTGATTAACAATGTTGTGTTAGTTTCAGGTGTACAGCAAAGTGATTCAGTTATACATATACATGTATCTATTCTTTTTCAAATTCTTTTCCCATTTAGGTTGTTATATAATATTGAGCAGAGCTCCCTGTGATATACAGTTCAGTTTTGAATTTGTTGCCTGAAATAGTTTTCACTAATCCTGTGTATAATGTTCTCCCTGCTTATGAGGATGTGACCAAGGGAGGGTCTAGGGCAGAGTGTCAAGGCCATCCCAGACTGCAGCTGTAGCTGGTACTTTATTTCGAAGAGGGCTGTAGGTGTGCAGGCCTCCAATCCCACCCCACCCTAGCCCTAATGAGTGAGTGGCAGGCAAATGCCCAGGCTTCAGAGTCTGACCTCACTCCACTACCTACTACTCTGTGTGCCCTTTAGTAAGTTGCTGACTTCTCAGAGCCTCAGTTCCCTGATCTCTAAAATGGGGATAGTAGTAATACCTATCCTCTAGGACTTTTGTGAAGATTAAATCAGATAATCAATGTCAAGTTCTTAGCACGATACACAGAGAACGTAGTGGCTCTTATTATTTTGTGTTAGATCAGGTAGTCTCTTGGAATCTCCATTTCCCCATCCACAGAATGAGAAGGATTCTCTATACTGCCTACTCCATAGGGCACTTGGGCAAATCGAGTAACTTATTAGGTGTGAGCAGACTATTAACCATGCAGCTCTAGTCACGTGTTTGGTTAAAAAAAATGAATAATCTGTGAACATACAGTGGTGGTCCTTGTTGTGTTCTTTGTCTTTATGAACAATTAGGAGCATTCTAAATGTCTATCAGGAGATTCTAAATGTCTAATAAGTGTCTGATTAAAGAAATAACTGTTTCTGATTATGGGTTACTGCGGAGCTGTAATCATGAGCTTGATTTATGTAATGAGAGGAAGGCTGTCCAACATGTGGTGTTATATGGAGAAAGCCAATCGAAGAACTGGTATGCCCTCATCGTTTTTAACAAATAAGATATATACGTTAGTACATGCACTGAGGAAATAGACATCACATTTGACAGCCTTTATCTCTAGGGTAGTGTCTTGAAAGTGGGCTGTATGTGCCTGGGGAAGGGATCAAGATGATCCATTAGAGAGAAAAGTATTAAAACCTCTTTATGTATTTCTCTTTATCTCATCTTTTAAAATTTCTGTTGTTCCAAGCGTACATTTTATAACACATATTTTGCAGTGTAGCACATGTTTGAAATTTATAAATAAATACACATTTATTGCGGATAAAAAAAACAAAAAAACCCCAGATCCAGACACTTTGGAAAAGATGGTGGCAAAACTGGAGGGTCCCCAAGGTCTCCCTTTCCAAAACTAAGACATGAACAACAACAACAAAAAGTAAAAATAGCAAAGATCAATACTGAAAATAAAGAAAGGTCCCAATCTTGGACTGCAATGGGAACAAAACATATGGAAATTTTTTAGGGAAAACAAAACTACGGATGATAGACAATCACAATTTATCAAATATTTAAGGAAAAGGTCAAAACTAATAGCAAAGTAAAATACTCAAAGATATATTAAGAGGCTGTCATCAAGCATAAAGAGCCTCTCTGTGTCTTAAGAAACTTCCTTTAAGAATGAACAACAACAGAGCTTCCCCGGTGGCGCAGTGGTTGAGAGTCTGCCTACCGATGCAGGGGACACGGGTTCGTGCCCCGGTCTGGGAGGATCCCACATGCCGCGGAGCGGCGGGGCCCATGAGCCATGGCCGCGGAGCCTGTGCATCCGGGGCCTGTGCTCTGCAACGGGAGAGGCCACAGCAGTGAGAGGCCCGTGTACCAAAAAAAAAAAAGAATGAACAACAACAAAAAAATCCTGAAAAAAATACACTCAACAGCAAAGGGGAAAATCTATAAGCATTTAGGCAGAACAAACAGATCATTTACAATAGGAAAAATAAACAGGCTAGCTGTCTTCAGCTCCATTAGCCAGAAGATAATGGAATCACTATGGTGGCCATTTTTCCAGATGTTTATCGTTGCCACACTTTCTCCCATCACAGGGCCTTTGCCTACAATGCTCTTTCCTCCTGCTCTGGCTTAGTCCCCTCATTCTTCATCAATTAGCTCAAGGAAACTTACCCTGAGTTCTCATTAGGGTTCCCTAAGCTTAGAGTTCCTCAGCTGTGACTACTGCATGTAAAGCATCCACAATGGAACTTGGACAAGAGAAGCAGATGCGAACATGAAAATTATACCACCTGCTGTGCCTCTGATCCAGCAGTCACATTTCTTCTGCCAGCATCCATAACACCGGGGTAGGCTAACCTGTCTGCTTGCAGAGGATAAAATTTCAGACCCTTCTCTGTTCTTTATATAGATTTAATAAGAAGTGGAAGGAGTCACATGAAGAAAATAATAGTTTTTGAAATTCTACTTATGCCTTAAAAATAAGATGAATAAATTAAAAGATTAATCTATCATTGGACAGATGGATATTTTAAGAATATAATTTTTACCTAAATTATATTTACCTAAAAAATATAATTTTTACCTATTAAATTAAAAGATTAATCTATCATTGGACAGATGGATATTTTAAGAATATAATTTTTACCTAAATTATTCTATAAATTAAGTGTAATCTCATTAAAAATCCAAACTGATTTTAAGAAAAGAAAGACAAAACAAAGGCCAGCAGGACAGACTTGCCCTTCTGGTTCTTAAAATGTGTTATAAAACTATAACAATGGCAGTATTATGGTACAGAAATAAGAGATCAGATTAATGGAAAAGTTAGCCAGAAATTAAACGTATATTAAGTTTCCATTTGTTTGAAATTTAGGATCATTTCATATCAATGCAGACAGCTCAATAAATAATTTGTGGACAACTGGCACTTAGAAATCAATAAAGTTTTAACTATACGTCAGCAAAATAGATCCTAGAGCTATCTAAGACTAAAATATACAAAAATAAAAGAAACATTAAGAAGTGCTGGAGACAATATAAGTCAACATTTTTATACTCTTGGGATGGGGATGGACTTTCTAAGTATGATGGAAGACTCAGGAAGTGGACATGGAAAGACTGACGGACATGACCACAAATGCTTTCATACAGCAAAAGTACAATCATGAATAAGGTTGAAAATAAATGAAAATCTGAGGAAACTATTTGCTACATATGGAACCAACAGAAGGTTAATACAAAGAACTCCTTCAAATTATTAAAATAAAAATTAACACTCCAATAGAAAAATGGGCAAAGGACACAGACAACTCACAAAAGGCAGGGGGTGTGTGGGAAAGGGAAAAAAAAAAAAAAAAGAAGAAAGAAAAGGAAGGAAGGAAGGGAGGGAGGGAGGAAAGAGAGAGGAGAGAAATAAATGATCAATTATTACAAGAAAAGATTCTAAACTTCACTGGTAACCTTCCAAAAAGTAAATTGAGATACCATTTGACACTCATCAGATTGATAAATGTGAATAACCCTGATAATACTCCATGTTGGCAAGGGGGTAGAGGAAATTCCCATTTACTGTTGGTAGAAGTAGAAATTGGTTAAATTTTCTAGAGGACAATTTGAAAATCACTTACAAGCTTTATACGTGCACACTTCCTAATCTAGCTATATCACTCCTAAGGATTTATCCTAAGAAGATAATCTGGGAAGAACACAAAGATAGATGGCCAAGGATATTCTTCAAACATTGTTTATGATAGTAAAACACTGAAAGCAACCAAAATGCCCCTCTCAAAGCAGCCTTCGTTTAGTAAATTATTTCACATTCATAAAATGGAATACTCTGTAATTTGTGTGCATATACATACATACCTATATACATGCATTTATAAAGATTGCAAAATAGCATTTATAGTATGATTCTATTCATATCTCTTTTACATATACAGATAGAGATAAATCTGCATGTGTTTAGGCATAGAAAGAAGTCTGGGAAAGATAATCATCAGAAAGGCTGATGGTAGTTGCTCTGGGCAGAAAAATATGGAAAGATGATCTTGCTTTCTTCTTTGTACCATTTTGCATTATTTGAATTTTTAAACCATAGGCAGAAAAATAGTATAAAGGGAAAATAAACAATGAGTGAATAATTCTCACTCTCTGGAAGTTTCTATTGGAAATTTGTGCTTCTTTAGATGGCCTTTCGTTTTCTTGTTTTCTAATGGTTTTGGCTCCTAAGCCACAGAACTTCACTGGCCACTGCTTTAACATCTCAAATAAATTGTAACAAAAAGGCAAAAGACTTTATAACTAATAATACAGAGAAAGTTGTTTCAGAGCTAAGAATGTCCATAAACAGATGGTGGACAGGGGTGCTTTGCTGGGCTCCTGAGAGAACCAGGTCACTGCGTTTACTGGCCTTGATACCACCTCCCTGCAGGCACTTCCACCCAGTTGGCAGCTGGGTTACTGCCCTCCCCCCAAAGATTTCCACTCATTTCGAAAGACCTTCAAAAGACCTCAAGTGCTGTCCAAGGACATCCTAGCCATGGGCACATAATTTGATACAACCAACTATATAAATCATTTGAGAACTGTCAAAATCCCGAGGTATATATGATACCTCTGAATTTCTCTGCTTTCAGTTGTGGACTTGAGTAAATACAGACTGCCTCAGTTCACTTCAGAATTGGAAGCCATCTTAGAGCAAAGAGCTTTAGTAAACATTAAAAGATTCTGTCCTTAGAACAACCTAACATTCAAGTCTCTAAATCTCCAAGTTATAACCTTTAAGTGGTTGTCAAATCCTGACAACGTATTAAATCAAGTGATTTGCTGCTGGTTTTCAAAGTCTCCCTCTTCTTATCAAAAAAAGGCTTGGCTAGAAATATTATAGCTGAAACCAAGAGAAACTAAGATCTGGTCTATGAATTTGGGGATGACAGTTTACCTGCTTGCCTTGCAGATCTAATACATATAAATCAAGATCCTGGCTAATGGTACTTCATCAAGGTAAAGAACAAGGAATTACCAAATTCAAAACATACACCAGTCCCATGGGGCCATTGAGTCACCTAATTCAATCCTGAGGCATGTGTTCATGTATCCATTCATTCATTCACTGTTTCATTTATTAATACATCCAAGAAATATCTGTTGAATATGAAGTGAGTGTCAAGTATTGTGCATAGGCACTTGGATTACAGACAAGAATAAATAAAATACATCTCCCTAAGATATGCACTATGGAGAAGCAGACAAGTAAGGAGGCAATAATAATATGTGAGGTAGATAGTATAACAAAGGTTTCCTATGAAATGCTATGAGAACATCAAGGAGAAAAGAAATCATTTCTTTTAACAGGGTTGGAAAGAGTGGAGGCAGGAGAAGCACAAAAAGGTGACCTCAGAGCTAGGATTTTCCAGGCAGAGCAAGCTAAACGCACAGAGCTGGCGATAGAGCAGGTACGTTCAGGGATGTTTGGCGGTGCATGGAGAAGGGATGGGCCAGCCAGACCGGAAGCAGGACCAATGGCTTTCCATTGTTTCTAAAAGCATTGAGAGAGGTAGGTACAAGGCTCTCTAGCCTCCTAATGGACTCGGGATTATTTCCTTCTATTAACTGCATGGGATGCGTTTCTGACCTTGGTGTCAGTCATGCTCTCTCTCACTGTCATTTTAAAAGTACAACCAGAAGACAACCCTCAGAATAGAAGAAAATATTTGCAAATGAAGGGATTAATCTCCAAAATATACAAACAGCTCATGCAGCTCAGTATCAAAAAAAACAAACAACCCAATGAAAAAATAGATGGAAGACCTAAATACACATTTCTCCAAAGAAGACATACAGATGACCAACAAACACATGAAAAGACGCTCAACATCACTAATTGTTAGAGAAATGCAAATCAAAACTACAACGAGGTATCACCTCACACTAGTCAGAATGGCCATCATCAAAATATCTACAAACAATAAATGTTAGAGAGGATGTGGAGAAAAGGGAACCCTCCTACACTGTTGGTGGGAATGTAAATTGGTACAGCCACTATGGACAACAGTATGGAAGTTCCTCAAAAAACTAAAAATAGAATTACCATATGACCCAGCAATCCCACTACTGGGCATATATCTGGAGAAAACTATAATTCAAAAAGATACATGACCACAACATTCATTGTAGCACTATTTACAATAGCCAGGACATGGAAGCAACCTAAATGTCCATCAACAGAGGAATGGATAAAGAAGATGTGGTACATATACAGAATAAAATATTACTCAGCCATAAAAAAGAACAAAATAGTGCCATTTGCAGAGACGTGGATAGACATAGGGACTGTCATACAGAGTGAAGTAAGTCAGAAAGAGAAAAACAAATATCGTATAACATTGCTTATATGTGGAACCTAGAAAAATGGTACAGATAAACCTATTTTCAGGGCAGGAATAGAAAGGCAGACGTAGAGGACGGACGTGTGGACACATGGGGGGAAGGGGAGGGTGGGATGAATTGGGAGACTGGGATGGACAAATATACACTACTATATATAAAATAGATAACTAATGAGAATCTATGGTACAGCACAGGGAACTCTAATCAATGCTCTTGTGGTCACCTAAACGGGAAGGAAATCTAAAAACGAGGGGTTATATGTATACATATAACTGATTCACTTTGTTGTACAGCAGAAACTGACACAACATTGTAAAGGAACTGTACTCCAATAAAAATTAATTAAAAAAAAAAAGTACAACCGGAATCTTATTTTCTCTCGTTCTGGGGGCACCATGTTGCATTCACCATAAGCCAGAGTCTCTAGCATCATTCTTTTTTTTTTTTTTCCTTCGGTACGCGGGCCTCTCACTGTTGTGGCCTCTCCCGTTGCGGAGCACAGGCTCCGGATGCGCAGGCTCAGCGGCCATGGCTCACGGGCCCAGCTGCTCTGCGGCATGTGGGATCTTCCCGGACCGGGGCACGAACCCGTGTCCCCTGCATGGGCAGGCGGACTCTCAACCACTGCGCCACCAGGGAAGCCCTCTAGCATCATTCTTTTGCCAGCAGCCTCGTACGTACCCTAATACCCACGGCTCCCCAGGCTGCTTAGTTCTGTATGTGAGGTAGTTTCAAGCAATTAGGATGTGCCTTGGCATCTATCTAAAATTCAACCACTCTCCAAGGTGACCTAAGCCCTCCTGCTTCAGGGACCTTCCCTTCTCCACACACTGATCTCTCCCTTCTCTCAACTCCTTCACCACCTATTGCCTGTGCCGCCAGTTTCAGCAGGCACTGATTAAATGATGGTTTATACAGTTTTCTCATTGCAAGCACGTAAGTGATTTTTGTCCATCCCTGGAGGCCCAGGGCCATGTTTCTTTCATTTGTCACTATGCTCTTCACAGCACCTGGTGCAATGTTGCCCCCACAGAGTGCACCTGGCACCTGTGGAAATACCATTCGCCTTGGAGTCCGCCATCTCACCGAGGCTCCCGGCCCACAGCTGGTGTCAGAGCTGTGCATTCATATGTTTTAATTTTGGCTAGAAATATATGAACATAATAGAACACTTTGCTGGTCAATGAAAGCTTCATACCATAAGAAGAGGGACAGCAATATAATCTGTTGAATGGAGAAAAAGAATTCCCTTAATATATATTTTTCCCCAATTCTGTCACAAAAATTGGGCCAACAGAAGCCAAAACCAACACTCATGTGTACTCACTCCTGGCACTCACTTTCTGCTACTATTTTCCACTGGAAATAAAAACCAAGACTCCTTAGAGGTAGCTGATTCTGTATCTTGGGGACAGAGAAAGGCCAGAATTAGCTTGGAACATCTTATTATTACCAGACAAGGATGACTCTAAGAATATCAGGGGTGGTGCTAAGAGGACAAAGAAGCAAGTTGTAACAATTTATGAATCAACCATAATAATAACAATGGTAATATAGTGAATTGAAATAATTGTTTGTGAAAGGCTATGAGCTCTTTATGATACTCAGAAGACTAAGCTAAGGTGCCCCAAACTCTTATTTGTAATTATTTTAATACAACAGAAGGGAGAATAGAATAAAATATTATTTATCCACTGATTGCATACTGATATGCCCTTGTCTTTCCACGTCTAAATACACATGGGTGAGTACAAAGAAATTATAAATAGGCTAGCTTATTCTGGAAAAATAGCAACTGACCCAGGAACGAAAAGGACTGGTTAGTCCCAGTTGTGCCACATAATAAACAGGTAGAAAGTGGGTTCAAGAGAACGTTGAAGGCAATGACTCTGTTCAGTGTCTTTAGAGGGGTTCTAATGTGCAGACTTACCCCCTCAGTCCCCAGAGATGAAGCTTCTAGATGTGCATAGTAAGTGTGTGGAGACTTCAAGGTGCAGGTGCCTCCTTCTGCACAGAGCTCCCAGCTCTGCTGCTGGGTAGGCGCAAGGGCTTCCCGCCTCCTTGTAACTGGCCGGCGGCTGAGAGGGTAGATTCTAAAGCCTGTCACATCCATTCCACCCCTGGCTGAACTTATAAAAGCCCCTCCCTCCCTGATTCTGCAACCTTCCCTGCATCAAGTAAGGGTGCAGCAGCCAGGGTGATAGAGAGCAAAAATTCATATACTTAAGGGGAAGGAGAAAAGATGCATGAAGGAAGAGCCTCGAAGTGGGGAAAACACCCATTCCAATCTGCAGGGTTTGGAAAAACGTTAGAACATTTGAAAGCATGAGAGACAGGCACACCACAGAGGTATGAATTATTTACTGGCTGGGCAGCTGCTCGGCGGTACCCTCAACCAGCTATTTTCTGGGTCCTGCCAGTACCCTCAGCTGGCACAGGAAGAAGAGAAAGCTGCTTCTAACTCCAGCACTGCCATCTGGCCTAGAGCTGCTCCTCAGAAGGTAAACTTCAGAGGACAGACCCCAGAGGGACTGGTTGCCACCTCCTTGTTTCAAATGTTCACCCCTTTTTTAAAAATCCAGTCCCCCACACTGACAGGCCTCCCCCCTCAGGTGATGTCCTTAGAGAAGACAGCCCTCGGGAGATTCCATGGGCCAGTCCTGGCCGGCCTCCCTCTGCTCCGCCCCTTATACTGCACAGCAGTTCTCTACACCAGGGGCCTGGTCCCCAAAGCTGTTTTCCAAGCTTGCCATGACAGCTGGCTGCTGGCTGAGTTTGCTCAATGGGAAGTGCCGGTCTGAGTTTGGAGGTGGCTGTTGGCATGGGTGAAGCCCGGGCTCTGTCACCCACTGCCTCTGCTTTGCTGGGTGTCCACCAGGAGCTGCCTCTCATCTGAGGCTCTAGCTCCCGCTGGGCAGGCCCACGTGGTCCCACGCTCTGCTGGGTGGCCTGGCCCTGCCTCCTGCCACACCACCTCATCCCTCTGCCCCTCTAGCCTACAGTGGCTCACCTCCAGGGACCGTGGCTAATGGTCCAGCCTCCTGTGTTGGCTCTTCCATCACTGTGCCACCATTTCCCTGCATTACATGCCCAGCGCCTTAAATACTAAAGAGGTTTCCTAGTTAGACCCCGACAGACTGACATGGAAAGGCAGGTCAGTTCATGACCGGGCAGAACTTTGTAAGAAAGCCTCCTTTGGGAATTTCCCATCTTTCCTGCTACCTCCAAGAATGGAGTCTGTCTCTCTGTGGCCACACCTGGAGCTCTGCACACATGCATACCCATGGGTTGTAAGCAGGAACCTGGAGGAGGGAAGAGATAGAATGCTTCCTGCCATTGCTGTGGTCAGCAGAATCGTGGCTAAGAAAAATAAGAGCAGATGACTTTCAAGATAAATGTTTACGTTTACACAGTAGCATGGAGAGCATGCTATCATATGGTAGGTGAGGAAGATACATATACAAATATATACACTCACACATATACACACTTATATATGCATAAAATGCCTCAGGAAGGGTTTAAAAATGGTAGCATTCATCTCTTGGAGGTTGGCGGTGGGAGGATGGTGATTTTTCTCTGCATACTGTTTTCTACCTTTTGTATTTTGTGTCTATTCAAAAATAAAAATAACAAACAAATAAATGAGCTCATCCACAATCTCTTACTCCAGAGAAGAATGAATGAGTGGCTCTACCATCCGCAGCCATTGATCAGCCAGGGCCATCTGCACTAGCATGTACGGGGTAGGATGGGCCAGGTGCCCTGGACCCTGCAAGGACCACAAATCACAAGCCAATATGTGGGTGCTACGGTCATTGGGAGCCATGGTTGTGTGCATTTGTACTGACCAGGACAACTAATAACCCCAATGACCTGACTGACTGGACCAGCAATTGTTTCAACAGGCATTCATAGGCCATAAGGCATAGTGTTAGGTGCTAGTGGAAATGACCCCAGATTTAGGGCGCTAGCCTCTAGTCCCGGCTCTGCTCCTAACAGGCAGAGAGATAAAGACCACTCAAACTCTCCCGGCCCCCGCCCTCTAATCTGTGCAGGTTTTGATCTCTAAACTCCCTGAAGAACAAAGCTGACAGATACCTCCAGTAGGAAGACAACAAGCCCTTGTTCAGCCCAGACAGTTTCTCACTTTACATTGAAGCGCCAGCGAGAAGAGCACCCACGCCCCCGTGTCCCTTGTCCCATAGGACAACACAGAAACAAAAAGGGCCAGATGACTGCACCCTGCTGCTGAGGAGCCCTCACGCTGCAGGGAGCAGTTTTAGAGCCTGCAGCTGCACCCTCAGGGAGAGCCAGGCGAAGGCCTCGCCCAGGAGGCAATGGGAGACTGTCCCATGACGGCCCCTGGGCAGATAGGGAGGTGAGTGGCAAGCGGCCTGCTAGCAGCTCCTCACAGGCCTCCTACACGCTTATGGTCTGGGAGCATCACAGGGGCTCTGCCAAGACTCACATCAGCTTGGTTGAGCCTTGCCTGGTGGCCTACGTGGAGACGTGCCAAGTCCCCAGGGTGCCATGGCTGAGCCGGTCCCCATACTCCCCTCCAGCCTTCGAGAAGCTAAGTACCGAGGAGGGGAGAAGAGAGATTTGTACACGATATGGCAGGAGGACTGTTCTGAGGCAACTTGCACCCTTAGGATGAGGACCAAAGGGTCCAGGATGCTCAGAGAGAAGAGGTCTGTGGGGCTGAGATTCTTGGGGCCACAGAACCACCAAGGGGAAGTCAAAGCGTGGGGCCTGCTAACCTCTCTCCAGCTCACCCTCCGCAGGTCCTTGCAGCCTGGCACTCCCCGAGGGGCCCAACCTCCCCTTTGCTACCGAACCGAGAGGACATCCAAACCGAAGGGGGTCCCCTGATGCAGCCCTGGAATTTTGCCCTATTACCTACTCCTAGCTCATTTCAGGCGGCTTTCATGGGCTTGAACACAGTGGTGAAACTAATCCGCTTCCAGTCTGACTGAAGGGTAGAAGGAGAACTCAAGGTGAGTTGAATCACAACAAGGCTCTTCAGAAGCCTCTAAGGTGGTGCCCTCACTCACAGTTTCCTCTAAGGTCGGAGTCCTAGAAGCGCCGTTACTTGATCTTTGCCCAGCTTTGCAAGAGAGGAATCTATCCTTTCTCCGAAAGCCATCAGCCTCTCCCTGAAATGTGAGGCCTTTCCCCTTGGCTAAAAAGGAATCACTTTCCTCAAGAAGGTGGCTTTCTAGAGACTCCTCCCGCACAGCTCTGTCTGGATAGGATGTTTCTGTTCTACGTCCCCCCAGTGTCTGTGACTGACAGTTTCTATCACAACACCACAAACATGTCATTCCATTTATTTGTATCCTTGTCTGTGTCTCCTGATATATCTGAACTCCTTGAAGGAGGCACTGTATCTTGATCAACATATCCCATCTAATTTAGCTTCTAGTACAACTTAGGGACTTAACAAATATTTACTGAATAAACGGTGAGTGAAGGATCACAACCCAGCCCCTCTTCCAGGACTCCCTCCCCTCCCCAGCGCTGAGGCAGCAGGATCCAGCCCAGGGCACTTGGCACCAGCAAGCTCAGAGCTCTACCCCACAATAGCCACTTTCCTACAACAAGGCCACCCCAGCAAGACACAGTGCCCGACATGATCCCAGGATGGGCCTTCACCTACTTCATCTCTATTCACTTTCATGATTCTCTAAGATAAGTAGTACTGTCCTTGGATTTACAGATGCAGAGCTGTGGCCCAGAGAGGTTGCATGAGATCACCCATTAGTGGGCAGATCTCAGATTCCACCCCAGGGTCCTCTGCACAAATCCCTACTGCTGCCTCCCAGGGTCAGCCCTGGGCGGCATGACAGGAGCTGGCAATGGAGCTGGTCAGGGGGACAGGAGGGAAGCCCAACCCTTCAAGACACATCTCCACATCTCTATAGGATGTAAAGAGGTGACACTGACACTAAGGGAAAGCTTAGGGGGTATCAGGTAACCCAATCAACTCACTGAGCATGTGGTGACTGGACAGATTCAGAAGCACAGTTATTTGGCCAGTGCCTGTGACATACAGACTGATCCAAAGATTTTTGAAAGACTATTAGAGAGCAGTTGCAGGCAGCAGTAAGGCAGCGTGTGCTGGAAGACACTGTCTCTGCTGGGAGGTAGAGCCAGTGACCTTCTGTCACTTGGTCTCTGAACTCAGTCCACAGTGTAGGGAAAGGCACTTTTTAGGGCGACTACAACTATTGCTTTTTTTGAAAACCACAATTTCCTGTTTTGTTCTCTATTTATACTTTACATTTAGTTTTGAGAAAGCACTGGTGGTTTGGTGTTTTGGCTGTTTCTAGTTCAGTCTTTATCAACAAAGCAAACTTTCTTTTCAAGACGATGTTTTGTCATATAACCGAACTGTAGACCTAGATTCCTTTAAAATACTTTGCTAAGAAGAATTCTTAAAGCTTTAACAATAAGACAAATCACAACTCTCTAAATCAATGCCTCACGGAATGGGAATCCATTCAGCAGTCCTGGGGGTTGTGAATTCCTCAAGGATTTCACATAGGGATGTTTTAGACAGCATCCTTTTCAACACAAACACTTTCACAAAAATTTTCAGGCACAGAAATGTGAAACTATGCTATCTGCATTATGATACTCTTTGCAAAACATTGAAGTATCCAAGACACTCTGTTAGTGGTCTGCAATGAGACTTAGCAACTCAATGTTTGCCCTGGAAGAACTCACTGTCTAAGAAAGATACACACCTTGGACTGTCTAAGAAAGATATACACATTGGCTCCACATAGGCAGGATACAGCAGTCAACAGAAAACAAATATGAAAATAACCCAGGAACCAATGCCCTCACCTCTTTGCAAGTCAAGGAGAGATGTACATTAGAGGTGAAAGGCGACAGCATGTGCATGTTTATCTTGAAACTGATTTTGGTCCTCTGTGTTTGGGGGTGGAACGCTTTGCTTCCCCAGTATACAAGGGCCGTGTTTCTTTGATCGAGGGGCCAGTAGGAGGAGCTGGTGGTCAGGGTCCAGGGAGCAAGGATCAGGAGAGCCGTTTTTGTTTTGTTTTTTTTTACATCTTTATTAGAGTATAATTGCTTTACAATGGTGTGTTAGTTTCTGCTTTATAACAAAGTGAATCAGTTATACATATACCTACGTTCCCATACCTTTTCCCTCTTGCATGGGAAGTAACTAGAAAAGCAGTGTGACGCTTGGGCGTCAGTGTCCTGACCTGTCAAACAGAGACACCAGTACTTGCCAGGGTCACATCACCAGGCTGCCTTGAGAATCCGATAAGAAAATGACCACAAGAGCCCATCCTAAGCTTATTATTATTAAAGAAATACACCCAAATGCCTCCAGAGAATGCCAAGTTCCTCATCTCCACCTGCAGAGCATCACACTAGTCCTGTCTCCCGGCTAGATTATACCCTCCTCATGGGGGTGAAGCTGCTGTGGACACCCTGGCATCTGGGGGACTCAGAGCTCCCTAGAAAGCTGTGAGTCTGGAGGGGTCCTTGGTGCCTCGCACTGTCACCATCCATCATCTATCTGTACGTGCAGTCACTGCACACTGGTTCACTCTTCCCCTTATTTCACAAAGAAGAATCCCAGGGCCTTTAAATAGGAATGGAAACTATCACCAGGTCTGGGAATAGAATGGGTGAAGGGAAGGAGGGGCTGGAACAAAGAGTACTGGGAAACTTTTCCCTGTGGTATTTTTTGTTTCTTTGTTTCTGTATTTGTTTTCCTAACGTAAAAGAGGAAAACAAAGTGTAGTCCTCATTTGCTTCTGATCACCAAGGGTCACAAAGGCTTCCCAGTTGTCCTGTTAAGTGCAGTTGCAGCATCATCCCACCAGGGACACGGTGGGCTGGTCACTACTTCTTGGACCAGTGTCCCCCAGTGGCCACCCTTAAACAGCCTGGGGCCCCAGAGTTCACGGTACTACAAGACTAGCGAAAAAAAAGCAACTTCTTGGCCCTCAAAAGGGAAGCACTGGTCAGAAATGGACTCTTATCCCCTTGGTCATCCCTTCAGTGATTCAACAAATATTTTCTGGGCACAATACTGTGTACCAGGCCCTGTGCAGAGCCCACTGGGGACATGAAGATGAACCCAGAGTGATCCCTTCCCCAGAGACTCTCAGGAGGACAGAAGGAAAGCAGAGCACCTACAGGTCATCACATCTCCTCAAGTCCCAGCCCATCCTGACCACACACACACACACACACACACACACACACCCCTCCTTCCAGGGGGGCCCCAATGGCATGTTGTGGTGTGCAGGGCACAGCCAAATTCTCAGTCTCCGTCTCCCAGGATGGCTCTTAGCCTGGTGACACTCGCAGGTCACTCAACAAGGAAGAGCAGTCACAGCACACACTCAGTCCAGATAAGGAGGGGTGGCTGGTAGCCACAAGTCAAAGCCTCTGCAGACCAAGCATGCCAGCCCATGGCACAACAGCCAAGGTCATGTTCGGGTCTTCCCTGAGCAACTCCTTCTTCCCTTGGGACACCCCACCCGTGGAGCACGGGATTCCCAGTCCCTCCAGCCCTTGTCAGCGCCCCCCTCACACCTGTGCCCCTGATGCTGTAGGCGCTGTCCCTGGTAGACACGGTTACACATAGGGCCCAGCTCACAGGACCAACAAGGTAACAAACAGTGGATGAATAAGTAAATGGACGACAGAAGCGTGTAACTGTGCGTACATTATTTTGTTAAATTCTCACTACAAGTCTTTAAAACAAGTATTATTATGTACCCCCAAGACACAGATGAAGAGTCTATCAAATCTACACAGATGATGGCTCAGAGAGGCTCTGTGCCTTGTGCCAGGCACAGCCACTCACCACCAGCACCTGGTTAACAAGATGTTAGTCACTGAGACCCAAGGGGTGTCATCTCCCAGGGCTTTTGTTTCTGGCTGGAGGTGGAGTGGGAGATGTATTTTAAAATGTCTGACCGAAAAGTCTGGAAGCCTTGCACACAACCTGAGAGAAGTCAAGGATGTTATTACTGCTGTACCTGGGCTGGGTAAACCTTATGTGACCTGCTGGGGCCCTGCATGCAGTGAATCCTCAGCAAATATGATTTGATTGACTCATAAAAAGAAAGGGAGGGAGGGGAGCATAGAACAACACAGCTGTGCACTTCTACTGCTTGGTTGTGAAAGAAAAGGTCAAAAAAGGAAAAAATAATGACTCTCTCGTCCTGGTCTCTTTCCAATGGGTTAGCAGTCAGCAAACAGGGGCTTCCTGGATAATTTTCTACATCTTCTCCCCTTCTCAGAGGTCTCCTGAGGCTATGCAACAGCAGTTAAATCAATTCTTAATTAGCTTTCAACATTTACCTTTTGAAAATCTATACCTATATGAATATTTATTGAACACTTACCACTTACTAGGTGCAAGGCACGTGTGCCAGGCCCTGGAGATACAAAGGGGCATCAGGACAAGCATGCAAGCAGAAAAGTTTCTGCAGCGGCAGACTTGCCTGGTCTGGGACGAACCTTGCAAACTTACTGCAAGAGGCAGGCAGAAAAGTCTCAGCAGAGGTCAAAGCACAGAAGGAGCTGAGAGTGACAAAAAGCACTAAAGAATACAGGGATGTGCCATTGGGTTAGCTTTTATTTTTCAAAGCAAGAAGAACAAGGATGGAATTAGCCTACTGCTTAAAATAGACTGGAGAGTTCGCAGGTGACAGCGAGCTGCCAAAAGGCTCGGGGACTATTTGTTCCTGTTTAGTACGGGAAGGGGAAGGATCTCAAAGTGGAAGCAGCAGAACACAGGGTGAGAAAGAGGTCGGCTGCCTTGGGACGGGACAGAAAAATTGGTAACGGTTCATCACTTCAGTGAGCTCAGTCTCTCCAGACTCAGACAAACCCTTCCTCCAGGGCAGCAGGAGTTTACACATAGGGTCTCAGAGCTGCTGCTGGAAATTTCTGAGAAATCATGGAAAGTGCAGAAGTACTAGAAGAGCAGAGGGGCATATTTTGTCCCAATTTTCGAAACAGGTTGAATTCTGGATGTGAATAAGCCATTATAGAACTGATATTTAAACAAATTGGTAAACTCTTATAAAAGAATGTGGCCATCACTAATATTGGCACATTGGCTCACTAAGAGCAAAGTCCCTTAAAGTTTAAGGGTTAACCTAACTAGATTTATTGGTGGGATGAGGGGGTGGGTGGGTAAGCAGGGATTAGGTTGGAAATCAGGAATGCTATAACCACGGGTTGTCTTGATTACCACAAAGTGTTTGGCAAAATTTCCCAAGATTATTTCATGGATCAACATAGTACATGTGAGTAGAAGGATAATACTTTTGGGTAGGATTGTAACTAATGAGACACCACCTAGGTTCTAAGTTGCATAACTAATGACAACACCGATCTGCAGGTTGTCTCTGGTGGCATGCCACAGGTCTCTAGTGTAAGTTACTATCTCCCTGATGATGTGGATGAAGATTTGGAAAGCAGGCCTATCAAATAAAAGTGGATAACACAAGTCTGGGAGGGACAGCTAATGCTACAGGTTACAGAATTAAGATTAAAAAAAATTCTAACCCAGTAAACCAAATCAATCAAATAGAAATTTTAAAAGACAAAATACATAAAATCCTCTTTCACAGATGTGCAGGAGAGACTTGACAGGAAGGCTTCCTGTGTGAAAAAGATCTAGGAATTTTAGTTAACCACAAGTCTTTTTTAGACTATGGTGTGGGCTATTTTATTAAAAAGCTCACAAATTATAGATTATGTATAGTGTCCAGATCAAAGGAAACAACCTCATTGTCTGCAGAACATCTAGAGTTTTACACTTGTTTCTGGGGGCAAAAAATTAAAGGAAATATTATATCCAAAAGGAGGGGAAAATGGCATATGGAAACTTGCCTCTGTGGAACAGTTGAAATAACTGAGGACCCTTAGCTTGGAGAAGAGATTGATTATTCCATGTGGCACAACGAGTCAGAACCAGAATATAATAGTCAGTCTCCAAAATGGCCCCCAATGATCCCCATCTCCACTCCCACACTGTGTCAAGAATTTAAATTAAATTATTAACGGAAACATTGATTACTCAGGATTCTCATAATCTAAGACCCAGTCTAACTCAAAAGTGGGAAAGCAGTAGTTAATGTGCTTCCTTACATCAGCAGCAAGAAGAACTGAGTGAGATACTATGTATTACTGCCACTGGGTATTTATTCTATGGGGCAGGAAGCCCCTGCATGCACGTGAAACACAGAACCAATAACTGGGAATCATACCAGACAAAAAAATACTTAACACAAGCTGAACAGGACAGGACATTGGCTTCCTCCTCACTGCTTCTGGGCGGGCATCCGTCTCACTGTGACTCAGGTGGACTCACATTCTTTCCGCTTTCATCTCTTCTGTCACTTCTTTATAGGCTGAGTTGCACCTCTCTATCTGGGGCAAATCCCAAATTCTAAGAAGCCCAGTTAAGTAAGGACATTAGAGCCTATTAAAACAAGAAGGTCAGTATAGGAAAAGAAAAATATTGTACCCATTCCAAACATCAGACTCTTTTACTCTGGTCTTATTATCAGTCTCATACTATATTTCATAATAGACTTTCAAGAAGAATCTTTGTTTGCTATGAGACCTGAGGGGCAGAGGTAGTCAATTAAGACGAAACCAAAGATGTGATCACAGCAGAGTTGCTGGCACAAGGAAGGTGCTCTCCATAGATGCTTACTGAGTTGGTTTGCACTACGCTGGATTGAATTGAACAGATTTAAATAGAAGCACTCAGGATGAGGCATTTAATAAACCGTCATCTAACTGAGCTGGGCTGGCAAAATAAATCATGGGAAATCCATATCCTGGAACACGGTGCAGTCTTTAGAAAGACTAATTCCCTGGCCCCAGAACAGCCCAGAGGGGCACATTCAGGCATCTCTCTGTGTACTAACAGGGAAATGTCTCCAGGATTTACTGTTCCGTTAGAAAACAACAATAAGAAGTAGCCAAAGAGTATGTTAGCACGTACACTTATCTCATTTGTTTTGTACAAGAAAAGGCGTATATACACTTTTCAGAGCACATTTTGTTTACGTTATTGATTAAAATCTACTTGAGTGTACCAAACAAATGTTCCAATACTTAAACTTTGTTCTTTGATAACCTAGTTGAGTAGTGAATTAGTTTCCTAGCGCTGTCATAATTAATTACCACAATCCTGGTGGCTTAGAACAACAGAAATTTACTCTCTCACAGTTTGGGAGGCCAGAAGTCTGAAATCAAGGTGCCAAGCATGGTTTAGTCCCTTCTTAGGGTCCTGAGGGAGAATCTGAGAGTCTGTTCCATGGCTCTCTCCTGGCTTCTGGTGGTCACCAGCAATATTTAGCATTCCTTGGCCAGCAAGTACATCACTACAGTCTTTTTCTCCATGGTCACGTGGCCTTCAACCCTCTCTGTGTGTCTCTGTACCTCCACATGGCCTTGTTGTAATGACACTAGTCATTGGATTTACAGCCCATCCTAATCCAGTTAGACATCATCTTAACCAATTTCATCTACAAAGATCCTATTTCCAAATGATATCACATTCCAAGATTCTGGATGGATGTGAAATTTGGGGGGACACTATCCAGGCCAGTACGAGTAGTATGCATCGACCTTTCATTTGGGGGAAATACTGTCTTTATCTTACTATCTGTGGTGGTATGTTAACTAGAATATGAATTTCTATAGAAGTCTTTTGCTATAATTTAAGGCATTTTTCTTCCTACATCCCCTAGGAAGATGAAGAAAATCTGATAGCCCTTCTTGTAATTTAACCATAATTTTCTTTACCTTCAAGATAATTTGTGCAAGTAAAGTTTTCCACTTAAATTTACATTTTCCAGATAAAAATATTTGTTTTAGTTGATACACAATTACATACAGTGAAATGCACAGGTCTTAAAGGTACAGTTTAATGAGTTTTGACAAATGAATACACCAATGTAATTCATATCCCAGTCAAAATTTAGAGCATTTTCTTCACCTCAGAACGTTCCTTTATGTCTCTTTCCAGTCAACCTCACTCTTCCAAAGCCAACCACTATTCTGATTTCTATCACCATAGATTAGTTTTGTCTGTTCTTGAGTTTCATTTAAATGGAATTATACAGTACGTATTCTTTTGTATCTGGCTTCTTTAGTTCATAAACATATTTTGGCACATATCAATAATTCATTTCTTTTTACTGCTGAATAGTATCCTGTTATATGAATATACCACAACCTGTTAAGCTATTCACCTGCTGATAGACATTTAGATTGTTTCTGTTTTCAAGGTATTTGAACAGATCTGCTGGAAACATTCATGTACAAGTCCTTTGTGGACATATGTTTTCATTTTCTAAGGTAAATACCTAGGAGTGGAATCTCTGGGTCATGGGGTAGGTTTATGTTGAACTTTACAAGGAACTGCGCAACAATTTTCCAATGGTTGCACCGTCTTCACTCCACCAGCAGTGTGAAAGAGCCCAGCTTATCTATATGCTCACCAATATCAGTGCTGTCAGTCTTTCATTTTAGCCATTCTAGTGTGAGAATTTAATTTGTATTTCCTAGATGAGTAGAGACGTTGAGCACATTTTTTATGTGTGTATTGGCCATTCACGTATCCTCTAATGTACCTGTTCAAGTCTCTTGCCCAAATATTTATTGGGTTGTTTGCCTTTTAAATTATCGAGCTGTAGGAATTCTTTATATATTTTGGATACAAGTCCTTTGTCAAATATCTGTACTACAAAACTTCTCTCCCTGTCCTGCGGCTTGCCTCCCTCTGAATAGTGTCTTTTAATGAACAGAAGTTTGGGTTGGGTTTTTTTTTTTCTGTGAAGTCCAGTATAGCAACATCTTATTGATTAGTGGGTTTTGTGCCCTCTCCAAGGAAAGTTTTCCCACCCCAAGATCATGAAAATATTCTCCTGTTTTCTTCTAATTTAGAAGCTTTGTGATTTTACTTATTACAGTTTAAGGTCTATGATTCATCTCAAATTAACTATTGTGTTTGGTGTGGGATAATGTTCAGGATTCATTCATTCCCACACATAGTTAGCAAGTCATCCCCAACACAATTTGTTGAAAAGGCTTTTCTCTCTCCATTGAATTGCTTTGGTGCCTTTGTCAAAAATCAATTAACCGTATGAATTTGAGTGTATTTCTTGGGCTATTTATTCTTTGTCACTGACATATCTGTCTATCCTTATGCCAATGCCAAACTCTTTTGCTTACTATAACTTTATAGTAAGTCTTAAAATCAGGTAATGTAAGTGCTCCAACTTCATTTTCCTTTTTCAAGATTATTCCATAACTTACATTTAAATTTCCACATAAGTACAAAAAAAAAAAAAACCTACTGGCATTTTGAATGGGATTGCATTGAAACTATAAATCAATTTGGGAAGAATTGAAATTTTACCAGTATGGAGTCGTACAATCCTTACACGTAGTATACCTCTCCATTTATTTATGACTTCTTTGGTTTTTCTCAGAAATGTTTTTGTAGTTTTTGGTGTAGATATCATTCACACATTTTGTTAAATTTATCATTAAGTATATTTTGGTTTTTGATGTTTCCCCACCTCCCTTCCTGGCATGGTGCACTCAAAGTCATCCTTCCAGATGGCTCAGAGGGCATCTCCTTGAGGAAACTCCCCATTCCTACATCTACCTATACCTGCTCACTCCCTAGGTATGGAAGCTAGAGTTCTCTGCTACACCTAGGAAGGGCTCATTTCTCTCTGGAATATAGTTCATCAAGGTTTCTTTGCATCTATCCTTTTTTGCTAGTCCCATTGAAAAGTATGGGTTTTATTTTTCTAAGTTTTTCTTGTTGCTTCCCATGTCCAAAAATATTTCACATTTTTTTACATCCTAACTGGAAGTAGAAGCCTCTAGGTATTCTTGCACATGCAGAGACAGTTTCCAGAAGTATATGCTATTACAAGGCTAAAGACTGAGAAGTGTGGAATGAGAGTGAGCACATAAGTGGGTAAAGAGAGACATTTTTACTTTTTACTATGATCTTTGTTAATTCATTCGTTTAGTCAGCAACTGTTTATTGAGCACCTACCATATGCCAGTGTTCTGGGCACTAAGGATATAGTACGAACAACAACAAAGTCACTGCTCTCATGGAACTTATATTCTAATGGGGAGAGACAGGCAATAAACAAACAAATAAACAAATATGTTATAAGCTAAGTGATGATAAATGCTATAAGAATAAATTAGGTTAAGGGGGATAAAGCCTGATGGCAATGAGGGTGCTTTTTTATATTGATGGCCTGGGAAGGCCTCTCTCATCAAGGGATACTTGAGCAGAGACCTCAGGGAACTTGGAGAATGAGCCATGGGGATATGTGAATGAAGAGGGTTCCAAGCAGAGAAAACAGCAAATTCCAAGCCCTGTGGTGGGTGTGTACTTGGGTGTTCCAGGACAGTATGGAGGCCAGGATATTGGGCGTAGACTGTCTGAGGGGAGGGATGGGAGATGAGGTGAGAGAGAGAATAAGGGGCCAGAGACTGTAGTACCCCGTAGGCCACTTATGAGTGTTGGTTCTTTCTCTGAGATGCAGAACCACCAGACGTTTCCAAGCCAAAGAAATAATGTGACTCGCTCTGGCTGCTGTGGAGAGCACAGCTATGTGAATTCTGTACCAATTTACTAATTTTCATTTTAAACATGAACGTGTGTGTGTTCAACTTGTATATCTTGAAAAAATAATTTAAAATAAGTAAATAACCCTCGACAGCCTGCTACAAAGTTAAGTCCTGGCAGACTGCCCACCATTGCTTGAGGTCAGGCCCCCTGAGAAGGCAAGATGGGGTCCAGGGCTTTGCTTCTCAAGTTTCATTTCAGCCTTACAGATGCAGGACACCCAGAGGGGAGTCCAGAGGAGACAGAGAAAATGGGGGCCAGATTCAAATTGCAGTATGTTGTTTAAGCATCCAAGTAGACCTAATATTGGAATCCAAACACAGTATTTTACACCTGTGTATATGTGTGTGCACACACAGACACATACAGCCTTTAACTTTAAGAAGTGGCTAGCCCTCCAAATTTCTCCTGCTAGCAGAGGACATTATCCAGTTGTCCCAATTTTTTTGCAGCCCTTGAAAGGAAAAAGTGTGAAAAAACTGGGGTTGTCGAGGCAGCCCAGAGCCGAGCTGGATACGCGGCCCTTACCTGGGAAGAGGCCCTGCTCTCATCCCGGCCTGAGGCGTGAGACCAGCACCGGTCATCTGAGTGGGGTGGGGTTCAAGTTCATCTCTCCCCCTCATCCCATTCACGAATGCCTTCTACGTTTGCCAGACGAACCGCACGCCCGTACTTGCTGCCCTCACATGCCCTGGCTCTCGCTGGCACACATGGGAGGCGTGCAAGCAAGCAGGACGAAGCCTGCTCCACTGCTGGACGTGACTGACTGCAAATTCTTCCTAATCTTGAGCTCAGCCTTGCCTCCCAGAAACTTCTCTCCCCGGCCCTAGTTCTATGTCTGGATTTACATGGGGAAGGCCACTTTCCCCTCCATACGGAAGACTAATTCTTTATGTTTCTAGAGGATCATGGTGAGACTCACACCTTCAGCCTGCCTTTCTCATCTTGCCTCTCTCCACTCCAGACCCAGGACAGGCTCCCCCTAATCCACAGACAGACTGTCTTGCACATACTATTCAGCCTGCTGGAATCCCTTCCCACCTCCCTTCTCTGTCTGGCACACTCAAAGTCATCCTTCCAGATGGTTCCAAGGGCACTTTCTTGGCAAGACTCCCTACCCTGTCCAACAGTGAGGACCCATGGCGCTTTGTGGGAATTCCTCTTACAGCTGGCCTCTAAGTGCCTGGGAATGAGTGATGTAAAGTTTCCCATATGTGGTGAGCTGTTTTATAGGCCCTCAGATCTAAGAGCACATGGTAGCTATAATATTCGCAATCAGACCTGATGAGAAATCAGCCTGGTTCTGAAATATGATAGTCCTAATTATAATAAGAACAATGGCATTGAAATGGACAGACGTTATCTCCGAGGAAAACCAGGACTGGCAGGGGATCAGAGAGCATGGGATTCACGTGGAGAAGGCCACGGTTATGAGTTCTTGATCTATAGATTTCTGTCAGCCTCAGAAGAATGTCTAAGGAGACATTCCTTTTCTTTTCCTTCCTCATTGAATAAAATAAGATTTATCACGGGGCCAGGTGATACCACAGAGAGTCCTATGCCTACCACCTTCTCTACTTTTCCCGGGCAGCTTTCAGCTTAGAGGGCCCCTTGTCAACTCAGAAGGACAAACAATCAAAAAGAGATTTTGTCCTAATAGACAGTGAACAGGGGCTCAGTTGACAATCCATGTGCTAAATGACAGTATCATATCAGCTTCAATTTATTGCACACTCCCTGTGGCCAGGCAATATGCTAAGTGTTATACCCATCTTACCTCATTTGCTCCCCATAGCTACCTGTGATATAGGTGTTCATGTCTGTAGAGCGGGCCCACTAGAGGTCAATATTAAGGAGCAGACCCACCCAGCTGTGCCCTGGATGGTGGTTACTGGGTCTCACTGCTGGTGGAGAAGTAGAAACCAATTAGTGATGTTACGTTTGTTTGTAATCAGTGAACTTGTCAAATAATTATTGAGCCCCTCTGATGGGTGAGACACATGGAGTAACTTACTCTGGCCATACCGATAGACAAAGTCAGGTCCACTAGCACCAGAAGTGGGTCTCCTGCCCTTCAAGGACCACCTCCTCCAGGAAGCCTCCCTGTCTTCCTCCAGTTCTTGTTCTTTCTCTTAGAGGGCCATTCAGGTCTGCACCTCAATCCCCTGCTCCCTTAGGTCGGAGATTATCTATTCTGTGTGTGTGTGTGCGTGCACGTGCGCACACGTGCACACACGCACACACAATTATGTCTTCTCCTCGCTTAGGGCAAACTCTGAGGACAGCTGCTGCCTCGCACTCGAGGCTCTGTGATGCAGCACTGGTGTCCGAACAGCCCAGTGTTTGAATCCCAGCCCTGCCACTGCCTCTTCTCACCTCCGATTCAGTCATCTCCAAGGCCAAATCTCTGACCTGAGGGCAGTTGCCATATCTTTCTCTTGGTTCCTGGCTCTTTGCCCATGTGGTGCTGGTAGCTGGACGAAGCCTTGAGCTCCGCCCTGTAAGAATCCTCCAGCCTGTCTCATGGCAAAGAACTGGCTTCCCCTGGCTTAGGGCTCAGGTGCTCCTGTGTGATAATCAATAAATCGCTGGCAGCCAGAGAACGTACATCAGCAACAGAGGAGGGAGAGGAGGGAAATTTAAATGAGTCTTAGGGGATTGGAAAATTATTTGGTGAAATGTTCCTAAGCTTTTTCTACTTAATACCCATAAATTTCAGGGGCCATGTGCGCTAACAGCTTTTGATTTATGATGTCTGTATTCTTGCACTGTATTTATGCCAAATTATGAAAAGGTAGCAAGACTCAAAAGAACCTTTTAAAAATGCTTTGGGACCCATCATGGGATCGAGCCGTTTATGTCAATCTTTGCCACTACTTGGTTAAAACAAGGGCTCTGGGTGCTGACAGCCGAGTAGCTAATTGGTGTTGGACCCCAGCCCACCAGGAGTCCTCCTCTTCTTAGAAACTTTTTCCTCCCTTCCTCCAGACCCGTGCTTCGGGTAAAACCTTTTAATGGCTGCTGAGGGCAAGGAGGAAAGCTCACCTTGGGTGAACTTCGTGGGGCCAGGTCTCACTCAGCTGCCACAGCACAGAAATAGTCCCAAGACCCCTAATTAAAATGCCTACAGTCAACCAATATGCTCCTGCTTCATTGCCCAGGGGTTGCAAAGCTCCCTGCTAATGCTGAACACTAACTAAACGCTGTGTCAGCCTTTCTTGTCCCATTACAATGTTATTGTCTTATTTATTAGCATAATTCCCTGTTGGACACTGGTTGGAGTATCTGAAAAGTGAGTTAAGCACTCTCCTTGGCTAGATGGGGAAAGTGCTTGGCCATGTTGGCCATTTCCCTGAACACACATCAACTTTGCAATTTGCGCTCACAGCAACTCCCTGCCAAAGACAAGCCGCCCTGCCCTGCCGGCGTTGCTGCACTGGATGGGGAAGTTCTCGCAAACTGTAATTGTCTCGCATTCACGAAACTGTAAGATGACTAGGTTGTTGCCATTGTTTTCATTTCAAAGAACAGTTCTGTTATCTGTTTACTAAAATTTAACAACCTACAGCACTTCCATGAATTAATTACAGTGTGAGGGGAAAACAAACACAAACATCACCCACCACGTTGTTCCAAATCACTCCAGCCCAATTGCTTGATATTCGGAATTCCGTTTACTTTTGCACATCTCCCTCAATTACTCCCTCCTGCTTTGTCTGTCTGGCTGCCTGCTTCCGCACTCATTTGTGGGAGACGTATTTTACCCAGAATAATAGAGAAGTTGGATGAGGAAAAAAGAAAACAAAAACAAAACCAAAAACCTCTTCGGGATGTTTGACAAAGAAGGAAAGACATGTCACTACTATAATTTTGTTCTTAGCCACAACAGGGATGTATATCCCGATACCTTCCTTCTTCCTCCTTGCCCACCAGAAAAATATTCTCAAGTCGTGCAGCAGGAGAAGGTTAAGGATCTAAATACTATATATAAAGTCTGTGTGGAGAATATGTGTGGAGAAGCAGGGTCAGGGGAGTGATATGTGAGCAATGTCTTAAAAGACACAGAATTTCATCACATGGAGAAGTGAGGGAAGACATGGGAAGAGAAAGTGAAAAAACACAGAGGCTTTGAGAATGTATGGGAAAGGGCAAAAGGCTCATATGGCCTTTTTCATTTCTATTTTTGCGTATGTTTTATAATATGTATACTGCATTAATACAAGTGTATGTATATAATCTATGACTATACATATACTGGAAATGTGCGCTCAAGGAATTATTTGTGATGGAGAACACAGTCCAAACACTTGGCACCTATTGATGGAAGCAGTGGAGTCTATGTGAGATGTTTAAGCAGCTGAGTGACTAGAGTGGACCCATGTGTTACAAAGGTAACCTTGCTGCAATGCACGATGTGAGTGACGGGAGGAGGAACTAGGGAGGGGAGGAGGAACTAGGGAGAGGAGCAGGGCTGAAGCCCATGGTCCAGGAGAAGGGTGACAGTGAGGGCCTGAGCAAGGGCAATAGAGGGTGGAGGGAGAACCTGAAAGTGCAGGAACTCTTTTGGAAGTAGCATCAATTAGAACTTGGTTTCTAGTTGGAAGGCATGGGGTGAGGAGAGTTAGGGATTCTGAAACTGTTATCTTGGGTAGCTGAGGAAGCAGTGATCGCTTTCATGAAGTCAGAATAAAGGAGAAGGAGAGGATGTGGGGAAGGGAGCAAATAATGAGTCCAGTTTTGGAAATGTTGAGTTTAGGGTACCTGTGGAACATGTAGGTGGAGATGTCCATTAAAACAGTTGAAATTCCAACCTGGAAGTTGGGAAGCTAGCCAAGCAAGTCTTTGGGTGCATAACCCCCTCATGTAACCACCCATCCCCCTTTCTGTCCATACGTCTCCTTCGATCCCTCCGGAAAACACAGGGAGCAGCTCCACGCCAGGCCCGCTGCTCTCGTGGTCCAGGGAAGGGGCGGCTCACAGAGAGGCCATTCCTGGGCTGATAAGGCACTAGCCACTTCAAGCATGGCCTCTGTCCTGGAGGCTCACACAACAATCCTGATGCTACCACTATCAGCTGAGGAGCTCAAACACAAGGGCACTCATTCTCACTCCCCTCACTACAGCCCTCTTCACACTGCCTGCCACATCGGAGCCAAGAGTCACCGGAAATCTTCAGTCAGGGGCATCAAGTGGTATGCAGATAAATAAAGTCACCCCAAAAGCCCCCAAGTAAGGCAGCTATCCCAGCGCTTTCCCTCAATGCCTGGACACCAACCGAAACCATGACAGGCCAGTCAAAGCTAATTCACACCACCAAATATGAGTGAGGAGAGTGCTTGAGTTATATGTTATAGCAATGTATTTTCAAACTTCTTCATGCACAACCATCACATATTGCCCATCCTCAAATCAGGGATTCTAGGAAAACTTTACAGGTTAACGTTGACAGTGGCTCTGGCCTGGGATTCAAGAATGCAAGCTCTCCATCCTAACCCTGCTACTGTCATAGACCCTGCAGCAAGGGCGCATCAGTCTCCTTGCAACGAAGCTTGTTAACCAGCGCACATGCATGCAAACATCAGTGTCAAAATTCAGGTCACAATAATTATTATTCATTTTCAACAGGTTAATCTCTCAAGAATAAGAGGGAACTCCCAGATTGAAGAGTTCAAGAAAATCTAGTTAAAGGGATGAAACTTAGATTAATTATTTTCACTTGAATAGAATCTGTATCCTCAAGACTCCCCCACCCAACTGGTGCACAAAGCATCTTAGGATGTCTCCTAAGACATCCTAAGATGCCTTGTGTCCTACTGGGAGAGGTAGAATGCACAGTGGGAGCTGCATCCACAGCATAAACTCTGAGGCGCTATCAGTACAACCCTCTTTGCTGAGTTCCATCAACTTCACGAACTTAGTGAACTTGCACCGCTGGGGGAAGAGGAGAGAGGGGGAGACTCCAGTTGACATTTAAAAAGAATTTGGAGACATCAGACCACCTCCTCTGCCCTGAGGAGAGAGTTGGAACCTTTGTGAGGTAGATCCCCCGGCCATCTGGAGTGGGTTCGACAGATATGTGACTGACCTAAAATTCAAAGAAATGTAGGTGTTTGCTAAGTCATGAGAGACCATCATGAGGCACATTTAGCATTGATAGTTTCCAAGGAAATAGATGAAAACTGTCAGTTGAAATCTTAAAACTGCTGTGCACTGAACTGTACACCCCCAAAATTCATATGTTAAAGGCTTAACCCCCAATGTGATTATATTTGGAGAGGGCCTTTAAAGAGGTAATTAAGATTAAATGAGGTCATGAGTGTGGGAGCCTGATCCAATGGGACTGATGTCCTTACAAGAAGAGGGAGAGACACCAGGGGTACTCACGCACAGAGGAAAGGCTGTGTGAGGACACAGCAAAAAGGTAGCCATTTACAAGCCAAGGGAAGAGGCTTCAGGAGAAGTGAAACCACTAACACCTTGATCTTGGACTTCTAGCCTCCAGAACTGTGAGAAAATAAGTTTCTGTTGTTTAAACCCCTCAGTTTCTGGTATTTTATTATGA
Source organism: Aethalodelphis obliquidens (assembly GCF_003676395.1). NCBI lineage: Eukaryota > Metazoa > Chordata > Mammalia > Artiodactyla > Delphinidae > Aethalodelphis > Aethalodelphis obliquidens. Next base: position 50,646,624 of record NW_020837947.1, on the reverse strand, counting down.
CAGCCCAAGCAGACTAACACAGGCACTATGAATATTTTCTTCTTTAGTACCAGAAAGAGATCACTGCTGTTTTCATCCTATAGATATATAATCAAAATAAATACAACTTGTTTTTGTGAACTTCCTCGTTTTCTTTATTGTACTGTTTGCTTCTTGTTGTTCCTCATGTTACTTCTGAATCAACCTCCCCCTACTCCTTTCTCTAGTCCAACCAGAACTCATCACTTCAGGGAGTGGAAGTTCCATCCCTCTCTCAGACATCGAAGACAGGGTGAAGACAATTACAGGCTCTGCTGATTTGCAGCACTTCGTGTAAATGAGGGCTGCCCAGAATGCCCCCAGTCAAAAGGCATCCTCCTGGAGAAAAAGATGTGTCTTCTGCAATCCCACTGAAGTGCCCACCACTGATTTTCTGTTCTGCTATGACACTAAGCCAAAGAGGTCAAAGAGATAAAAATGCTGCCCTAAAGACGTTCTATTCCACTTCCAAGGGCAGTTTAGACACAAATTCACGGAGAGGGGACAGTGGGTGAGTGAAATTGATGGTGCTACATGGCATCATCCAAACAAGCCCCGCCCAGAGGGGACGTGAAAATGTTCAGCTCCCTTCATGGTCATGAGACATGGACCTATCACAGCTCCTATGATGTCACATCATATACATCACGTCTGAGCTCCTTGTCACCACTGAGCCAGGCTTCATGTTACATATTGAGACAGGGTGTCCAGCGACCCTGACTTCTGGGGCAGACATTCTCTCACCAGAGGACCAAGCTTGCTGTGACCTACAATCCTGCGCAGGAGCTGGCAGGGAGCCCGAACGGCAGCTGCAGAACTGTGGGCAGCCCAAGGCACCGACAGCAAACATGGCAGCCAGCTGGGAGAGGCAGGGAACGGCCACTCCCAGGAAGGCAGCCAGAAGTCTGAAGGGTGGCTCAAACCTCCCCAGAAGTAGAGTCACCAACAGGGACATTCTCTAAAAGCTGCTCTGAAGCCAAAGAATAACTCTTCCAGGAGACACTATGGGAAGGATTCAGAGGATCACAGTCTCTGTGGGTGAACTAAGCAATATCACCAAGGATTTCAGCTCCAAACCCTCAGACCAGAGACAGGGATGGCCTAGGGCACAGTGGAGCGCTTAGCAAACTTTGGATCCTTAGCTACAACCTTCGCAATATTTGTCATGTCTGAACACCTCCTATGATGGTTAATTTTAGGGGTCAACTTGACTGAACCGTGGGGTAACCAGATATTTGGTCAAACTCTATTCTAAGTGTATCTGTGAGGATGTTTTTGGATGAGATTAACATTTGACTCTGTAGACTGAGTAAAGCAGATCTGCCCTCTCTAATGTGGGTGGGGCTCATCCAATCAGGTGAAGGCCTGAATAGAACATAAAGGCTGAGTACGAGGGAACTCCTCCTGCCTGGTGGCCTTTGAGGTGGGACATCATTTTATTCCTGCCCTCAGACTTGAACTGAAACATCAACTCTTCTTGGTTCTCAAGTCTTCCAGCTTTCAGACTGGAACTACGCCATTGGCTCTCCTGGATCTCCAGATTGCTGACCACAGATTGTGGAACTTCTCAGCCTCCATAATCATGGGAGCCAATTCCTTTTTTTTTTTTTTTTTTTTTGGCCACTCCACATGGCTTGCAGAATCTTAGTTCCCCAACCAGGGATTGAACCGGGCCCTCGGCAGTGAAAGCACCAAGTCCTAACCACTGGACCACCATGGAATTCCCTGCCGACATCTCATAATAGATCTCTATTTCTAACTGTCTGTCTATCTATCTATACTACTGGTTCTGTTTCTCTGGAGAACACTAATAATACACCTCCTGTACCATATTTACTTAACACCTACTAAATCTTTAAATAGCTTATTTAAATAAATGCATTTTAAAATGCAACTCTGTCATATTGACAAGTTTAAATCAAATATTTTTGTTAAAAATATAAATATATAAGCTAACTGTAAAATTAAATACACACTTATTAAAATAATAGTTCCCCTGAAAACACACACTTCTGATGGTAACTGTATATGGCACAAAACTTCTGTCTCTCATTTCAGTCCCTAGCAAATGGAGATCAGCTATATTTTATAGTGAATTTTACCCTCCTTTCAAGTGGAAAATCCTTTCCTCTTAGGCATCAAAAGTAATACTCAATACACAATACAACAGAGAGAATGCCACTGCTGTGTGCTTCAGTTATCAGTTGCTACACTTACAACTACTCCAAGCTTTGGCTTATTATGTAGGTCTCACCGTTTTGTGGGTCAGGAATTCAGGAAAGGCTCAACTGGGCAGTTTGTCTCTGATCCTTGTGGCATCAGCTGGGGAGGCTGAGACAGGAAGATCCACTTCCAGGATGGTATCTTCACTCACATGTCTAGCGGCTCCGTGTTTCATGCCTATTCCTCTCTCCCCTTGGTGTCTCATCCTCCAGCGCCTCTCCACAGAGCTTTGACTTCTCGTGGCCTGGTAGCCCTGGGGCAGTCACACTTCTTATGTGGCGGCTCAGTGCTCCAAGGGCGAGCATTCGGAGAGTCCCAGAGGTTCCTCCTGTCTGTCCTGGAACGTGACTCCCGCCACATCCCATGAGCCAAGGAAGTCACTTAGGACAGCCCAGAGTCAAAGAGAGGGAATTAGACTCCACAGCTCCACGGTAGGAATGTCAAAGAATCTGTGCCATCTTTATTCCTTCACCCCATTCTTATGTACTGAAGAAGGAGAAAGTCCTCAGACACGGGATTTCCACATCATGGATAAAAGTGTATCGTCTAAGAACTAAGGCAGGAGCCAGGTCACACGGGAGCAAAGGCATCAGTTTGAAGTCAGGCACACCTAGCTTTGACACCAGTTATACCACTTGCCGGTTGACCTTGAGTTTAAACTCACTGAATCTCGGGGGTGGGGGAGTGTTGTCTGTAAAGTGGAATAATGGTATGTTCCAGGGCTATCCTGTGGATACCTAGTTATAAGCCTTACTTTAGTCAGTAAGAGTTAATGCTTTTAAGCAAACCTAGAAAAAACTGATGATTTTACAAAGGTATTTTTAAAAATACTGTATTTATGATAAAACCTATTCATACACTGAAGGAGAATGAGACATGATACAAAGAGCCTTCTCACTTAGCTTAAAGCTGCAGTTTTTGGAGGAAATTCGCTAGCGAGCATCTTCTCAGAATGTCAAAGTTACCCCCAAATTCCTGCCATGATATTTGAGATGGCTCTGCTTAGTAATCATGTAGGGAGCTAGCAAAACAGAACCATCTTTTTTCTAAGCCATAATTAATCAGGTGTTTGGGGAGGGAGGAGAGAGTGAAATGCATGGCAGTTGGCATGCTCTGATCCACAGGTGTGGACACACTTGACTCCTGCAGAGGGGCATTTTGGAAATGCGCTGGTCCAATGCAGGGGGCAGGGTGAGCATTACTGTACTTGGATGGCAGAGACGAGGGACGCTGGGTGCACGCAGCTGTCGCACATAATGAAGCACTTGCTCACCGTATAGTCACGTTAAGTGAAGACCTCGTTTTTCTGAATCTAGAACTAACTTCGTTTTGCGTAGAAACATAATGTATTTCTATTCAGCTATAATATTTCCAAGAATTCAATTAGTACATAAACCAAGGAAAGACTGTCTCTATTTTGTTCAGAATTCCAAGAGTTGTTTACCATTTTGGAAAATCATGTCACTGGCAGCAGCACGAGCTCGTGCTATCCAAGTCTCCAGTATCACTCGCCTGTTTTAGCTGCACTGGAGGTAGCAAATGTCAAGCACCTGATCACGTCACTGGCCTCCAGAGCCAGGCACCTGCACTGGAAGTAATTACAAATTACGCTGCCTTCATTCCTCTTTGGATCTCAGGTATGACGTCATGCTGATTTTTCTTAAATTGTGGATGTGGGTGGGAAATTCACTTCAGGATTGTAAACAGGGCATTAAAAATATTTGTAATAAAAATGAGGGTTGAGTGTGACAGGCCTGAGAATCCACTGCTTTAAAAGAAGTTTGTGTGGATCAAAAATGCCTTTCCAAGTGGAAACACCAAGGAATCATTTCCTTTCTGGAACCTGCTGGACCTAGGAGCAGCACAGCCAGGCCAAGGAGGAGCAGCTGGCGTTGAGGCATGAAAGAACTCTTTCTCTTCAGCCCTCACAGGTGAAAAGACATGGATGCTTCATCAGCTTTTCAAAACTTAAGGCAAGACTCAGCAGACTTCACATGGCCATGTGACACACGACAAGTTAAGCCTCAGTTTCCTTATCTGTGTAATGGAGATAAAAATAGCCCCTCCCATATTGACTTCCTATGTGGATTAAATCCAACAAATGAGATAAAGCATGATCAGTGCTTCCCTCAGCACCCCTGAGCATACAGTGCTCAATAAATGGAAACATGAATTTATTACTGAAATAGGCTGGGACCTGGGACCTGGAACCCTTTGCTGCAGTGCTTGCACCCGGACAAATGTCTCCTGAAGCAACAAAATACAAAGAAACTATAAGGGACTAAAAATAGCTGTGTGCATGTGCAGTTGGGGCAAATCATGGACCAAAAGACCAAAAACCCAACTGCCACTTCTGAAGAGCCAGGAGCAAAAGAAAGGTGTTGGGAGCAAAAGCAGGGTACTGCGCATGCCCCCTGCACACAACACCACCAAAGGGGTGGGCAAACCACCTAAGCTACCCCTCCAGCCTGACCCCTGGACACACCCCTTACCCTCACCCCATATAAGGAACCAGCTGGCTTGCCCTCAGGAAGCGAGCAAGTGAGCAAGGGAAACTCTTACTTGTCCTCGCTCCCTCCTGCTGCACCAGGGGCTCCAATTAAAGCCTTGCCTGAATTTCTTGTCTAGCCTCTGATCAATTTCCATTGATTAAGGAGGCTAAGAATCCTCGTTGGTAACATTACTGTTCATACAGCACTTTACAGTTTATAATGCTCTTTTCTATATACTGTCTCCTTTGAACTTAATATACATTATCCCAAGTAATCTTCCCAACTTCTGAAATATTATATCCTATGATCTAGTAAAGCAGGGGTAACACCAAAGAGTGTGCATGCCCTTTCCACAACACTATGCTGCTTCCACCCATGCCGACATTATTCATTTACTCATTCATTCATTCATTCAACAAATATTTATTGAGCACTTGCCATATTCAAGGCACTGGGCCTCAGCAGTGGGGACTAACAGGAATACCATCCCTGGGAGGAGGGGACGTTCAGGGCGGCCCAGAGTTGCCACGATACTTGAACTGGGTCACACTGGTAGCCACTCAAAATCCATGCTGCTCCATTCAGATTTATTATGTGCAGCTCTGAGGACAAAAGAACACCCTCACAGGAGGAAGAATTTACTGGAGGAAGAAGCCGAGGGAACTCCTGGGGGAAAGATTCCCTTGCTAACAATTGGAGCTTCCAACAATGGAAGGGGCAGCCCCTTGAGGATGTAGCCTGCATCCTTTGCAGACACTAGGGGAGAGATTGAGGCTGCCCTGGGAGGGAGGCCTTCAAAACCCATTCAGTTAAAGAATCTGGGAATCACTTAGAGATCACTTCTCAGAGTAGAGGTTTTTACTTTTAACTCTTCCCTTCAAATGTCAGATGTTTTTCCCTTAACCTCATTATTCAGGTTATTACTTTAACCTTCCAGCTTCCACAGAGGGGTGACCTGGCTAGAAAACGGTCTGGGACTTAAGTGGATCCATGGTCCCAGTGTAAATTGTTCTTATCCTGTCCCAAATCCGTATTCTCAGGGATGAAAAACAAAACCCCTGGAAACTGATAATCAGTCTACCAAGTACACAAGCAGAATACATGAAATCTCAACCGAAGGGCAGCCTGGGACTGCTTAATTTTGCCCAGGAAGCCATGTAACTGTCCACTGTTAGAAATCTACAAAGACTGCCTAAGTCTTTGGTCCCATGGAAATATTTTTTCCTCAGGCATGAAAATGCCAAATATAATCATAAAAGCAGTGGCCTAACAGAAATAGATTTTTTAAATGATTATACTTCCCATTTATTCCACCCTACTCTGGTCTCAAGCCAACGAATAAGAACTCAATTTCTCCACACTTGACCCTAGCAGATTTGGGCTGCTTCCAGGGAAACGTGTGTAAAAGACAAACATTTCTGAACGTGCTTTTTCTTTGCTCTGCTATCAGAGAACTTTTAGGTCCTTTATTCTTTACTAGGTTCATGCCAAAAGACTTCTTACTAAAAGGAGGGCAATAGAAAGAAAGGACCAGTCCATTATAGCATCGCATATCTTTGGCCTCCACACATCGTCACACACCATTGCATCCCAACTTCAGTTTCTGACTTCAGTTCCCTGGAGACAGTTTATATTCACCTGGTTTCATTAATACAATACACATTTGTACTGTGCTAAATACTTAGTATTAATTACATTACAAACACTCAATACAAGGGCTATATTTTCACACTGTAGGTGGTGATTTCAGGCGTTAGAGCCAGTTGTTTTTTTTTGCTTCTCATTGTTTCTATGCTTAATTTGTGCACCAAAATTTAAAGCTTTCTACAGCTTTCCACTTGAAGCATCTTTGCAAATGAGGTCTTAAAGTGATATAATCAAACATGCTTGAGTATCTTTTGGCATCTGTAAGGGGGAATTCTTAGTAGAAGTGGGAATGCACTGATGGCTATTGGATTGACTCCCAAATTTCATGGCAAAGTCCCCTAGCATAGGCAACAAGGGCAACAGTATGAATCAAACCAGTGACCATAGGTTTCTCAGGACTGAAAAATGACAAAACTCTATTCCCACAGTGGAGTTCTTTCCTGATCAATAAACCCAAGGCCTCACCCAATGTTTCTGAGTTATTCGCTTTAGGTAAATAGCATATCTTAAAAGCTAATTGTTTGATTAAGCCTTGGCATCATCATAATTTCCCAATAGTGAGAGCACTGAATCCTAAAGGCTGTGAAGGAAAGAGGTCAGCCTCTTTTCTGGAAGGCCACAAAGAATGAGAATGATTCCTATTGGCTTGTAATAGTTTAGAAATGGCTAGGCCCAAAGGAATTAAGTAACACAACCTCCAAATCCTGGCTCCAAAACAAAAAGTGTAAATGCCCCGAAGTTGGTTTTCACCTTGGGTTTTTCTCCTCAATTCTTCTTTTTTTCTTTTACCAAGGCCCTGTCAAAACGGGATTCAAATCCTGAGGCCAGTTCCAGGCCTGCTCAAAGACAGCATTCAAGGCAGACCCTCACACATGGCCGCTCTAAGTGCTAACATCAGTCTGGTGAGAGGGCTCAGGGCCTGCCTCCGGACACCAGAGAAAAACACACTCCTTGGCGTTCCACCCTGGTTTTCTCATCAGAATGATGATGTCCCAGGATGACTTGTGGACAAATGCGAAAGGGAACATAGAAAATCTCTCCTTCCAAAAGAAAACGAACGACCCATAAAGCTCTGTGAGCTGACAGCCTTGTGCTACTGTTGGCTATTACTGAATCCTTTCTGAACTGCACCAGGGGATATAGGAGGGAGGGTGATGCCCAAGTCCTCATTGGAAGAGGGATGGAATAGGCTCTCTCCTCTGGGTTTTATCTTTGCTCAGTGCCATTTTCCCTGGGCTGGACTAGGACCTAACCAGAGTAATTCTTTGCTCTGCGCAGATCAGCATTTGCTCCCAAGTTTAGTGCCCATCTTCATGAAAGGCTATATATTTCTTTAGAATGAATTTCAGCCATATGTGTGTGTTTTGAAAGAACTGGGGCTTTTGCTCTAGAATGGTCAGCACAGAGAGACAAAAAGGGCAAAGTCTTTTGTTACCAAATATTCAGCTCACAAAAGTTGAGTCACCATCACAGGGCTAACCAGACAACGTCACCACCTTTCAAAGCACAGCGTTGACGCTATTTTTCCCTGGCGCATTAATTTTCTCACAACAGCCAACTCCACTCCTCTGCTTCTGCACTGAATGCCCTCTGGAGACAGTAAGGCCACCACTCCTCAGTCCAGCCCCTTCCCCAAAGGGCTCAAAGGAGTGTGCAATCCTTCCTAAAAAGCAGCAACACTGGGACCAAGTTCCATTTATGTGATCAATAAATGAAGCTGATGAAAAAGAATGCACACCTGCCTCCCCACAAATAAAAATTTAGGGAGAACGTGTCTGAGTTTGTAGGAGAGTAAAGAGGCGTTTATACAGTTTGGTGCCACCAGATTCTCTCTAAATCACAACTGGTCAAACAGTAACAAGAGCAATCCCAGGGAAGCCCGCGACGTGGATCTTGGAATATACTCCTGTTACTCCAGGTGTCACATAGACTCGGTGGAATGACTTTTCAGCCTAATGCAAAGTGAGGATTGCCACTGGGTAATAAACTCCTTTCTGTCCTCAAATAATCACTGCAAGAAGCAGTGATAGTTCACGAAGTAATCACTTCAAGAAGCAAGAGGTGTTTTATCTCCTCAGTGGTGGCAAAGTGCCTCTTCAGATTGAAAAATGCTGATTTATTCCAGAATGCAGAAATCCTGCTGGCTGTTCGTCTCCGTCCCCTGCTCCTGAAGGCAGCGATGTTCTTGACTGTGTCAGAACTGCCAGGTTAACCCAGCAGGAAGTTTTGTCTCCAGGTCTATTAGCTGAGAGAAGCAACAGCTCACCAACGCTAACATTTGAAGAACCCAGAGGGTGGAGAGAGAGGTCTGACTCCTGGAAGGAGTGATTTGCACACATCGCCACTTGCCTTCCAGCTGCTGTGGCCAAATAGCAGCGTCCCTCCTCAGGCTGCCCCTGAATGCCACCCACAAGTGACCAACAGCACTGGAGAGTGGGGCACGGGGGTTTTGCTGTGGAGCAGGCTGCTCTGAAGTGCCCAGAGCTCCTCTACCTCCTCAGACATTTATACACATAGGTCAGAATAAGCCAAACTGCAAACAGCCCCGAGCACGTCTCAAATGGCCTGCAGCTCCTCTTCTTTGAGCCTCAGTTTGAATCTCAGCATCTGACAACCCCAGGGTGAGAGTCTGAAGACGTATTAAGGAACGAACCCTTGCCAGAACTGAAGCCTAGATGAGCGCAACAATGAAAAACACTTAGAACCTCGTGGGCTCGCAGCCAAACACTCGAACTTGGTTTGAACGTACCGACGAATGCAGGATTCGCCACAGCGATTTACAGCAGAGATTTACAGCAGAGGCTAGCGTGTGGCGCTCCTGCAAATGCAGAGGTTTTGGGGGGAAAGGTAGAAAAGGAAAATGAAGAAAGAGAAAGCGACAGATGCAAATGCAATCCAAACACTCCGAGTCACTCATTCAACCTCAGAAATTTTACAATTTGAGTGATCTTAATGGTCTTTGAAGCACATTGGAAAATGTCGCAATAGATGTTTGAATTAAAATCCAGTAGGTCTGCCAAAAGACCGATTGTTAAAAATTGGCAAGATTCCAGAGAACTTACTAGGCTGCAGACTGCCCGGGGCTGAGAGAATTGCTAATTCCAGAGAAAGTTAATTATCACCTTATTGATAAAGGGGTAATTTTTAAAGCTTATGGTGTGGCTTTTGTGACTCAATTAAAATTTAGAGTAATTTACTAGACACAGTGGTGGCTTCTGTTACATTATATAGTATAAAACCATTTGATTTTTCTCCCAGGGGCTGTTTTTTATCCCCCTCGCCTCTCCTCACCTGTCTGCATTTGAAGGCAACAAAAACATTAAAAACATGTAAATCTCAAACTAGCCTTTTGAGAGATTGCAGGATTAAGAAGTAAGATGTCCAGGAGACACTTAAACAAAGCTCTCTCCTCAAAATGTCAGATTTGTCCACCGAAGTTAAGAATCACATGTGCTCACACCAAAAGGGACTGCTTTCACAAACTTCATTTCCAAACTGTGAGACCTAATTTTATGCCCTTTGTTAATTTGATGGGAAAAGAGTCTTTCCTCATCTCTTTTCCCTTCTCTCCCACACCATCTGCAAATAAAAGCAGAGGCTCCGTGGAAGAAAAGCCTCACGGAAAGAAACTGGAGGTGCTTGGACTGTCAAGCTCCCAGGCAGTGTCGCCTCCTGCTCTCTCCAGGACGTGTTGATCGGGGTAAGCACACCGGGCCACCTGGCGTCAGTGTGACGCTGCGACTTCCATGGGTACAGACTCGGGAGGAACCTCGTCCCGCAGAGCCCTGCCCGGGGGCCCCAGGGAGCCGGTTCCGAGCTCCACCCCACCTCTGCCTGCCAGGACCCCGTGTTCGCTCTAAAGTGTCTTCAGGAGCGAGTGAATGTGTGTGATGTGTCAGCCAGCCACGCCGAACTGCAGACCTCCAAAACACTCTAAACTATAACTTCCCACGTGTGCGTGAAGATTATTTCTCTCTGAGCATTCCTTGTTTTGATTTAAGGGCACTTCAGCAATGTTTCCTTAAACTTGTTTAAATATTTAAGATCCAAAATTTAGATTAAAAAATACATAAAAGCCGCCACAATATGAGAGGTTTCTGCTTGTGATTTTTCACATCATTTAAAGTTTAAAAATTTCTAAAAATTCTATCTTTGTACTCTGGGGCATCGCTTGAATTTTATAATAAGCAAACGTTATTTCACATTTTAAAAGTCATTATTCTTTCAAATTTTCAATATAAAAGTTTTACAGCAGAGACAGTTCCTGGGGCTGGCTTGTGTTCTAACAGCTGGTCTGCTCGTCTTACCTGCTGTTGGAGGAGCCCCTGCGACCCCAGCCCACAGAAGCCAAGAACTAGAAAGTGAAACTGCTTCTGCTGGTTTCACTTGCCTCAAAAACACACTACCAAAAGCAGATAAATGACCCAAAGCAATTTACTCTTGTATCTCTTATTGTTTTCTTTCTATTATTGTTCATTTACTTGTCAGTTTTTTTAATTCTTGCTGTTGTCATGGTTTTGGGGGGGTGGGTCTTGGCAGCAAAACAGAAGTCATTTTAGTGGCATAGGGAAGAAATTTCAACACGTTAAACATAAAAGAACTGGGTGTTTGCGGAATTTTCACTTTTCTTATAATTCCACAAATCAAGCAGACATAAATTATTTACCAAAATATTACACAGCCTCTCCACACACACAACGATAAAGAAAACACATTCATATTTTTTTAAATATCTGTCACAAATATGTTTGAAAGGTAGATTGTGAAGCCACCAGACAACTTCCCTAAAACTGAAGGCGCTACATTCACATTTTGTCTGAGTTTAGACGATTCACTACTGCTTTTCTAGGTAATCTTCACCGAGCGCTGTTGCTCAAATACCTGCTTCATTTTTTCAGGCTAGTTCTACCAAGCAACACACAAAAAAATGCTGCACATGAAAAAAAAAAAAAAAAAAAATGCTGCACATGAATATTGCGCCCTAGGTAGTTTACTTTTCCACACTATAAATTCCTTCATAGTTATTTTTACGCTTTCACTCCAAATATCCTATCTTATATATATATATATGTATATATATATATATATATATATATTTTAAGTCTTGAGGAAAAAAAAGCAACTATGTTTCTCACTCTTCAAAAATGGTTCCTCTGGTTGAAAAGGAAGAAAAACACAGTATACAACAAACATCTGGATTCTGAAGTGACTGGATTACTTTCTCAAATACCATAATTTCTGAGACCAACCAAAAAGCCACTTTCTCAGGAAGCTACTGATTGTCGGACCCGCTCGAGTATCATCACAGAATCCAGCGCCTCCTCTCCTTCACTCTCCTTCACCATTACAGGTAATGGAAAGAACTTTTGAGCACCTCAAGCATCAATCTAATGACTACCTGCAGCCTGCACCTCACCCTCATCCACTGTCCTATCCTGCTCAGCAAGCAATCACGCCCCTGGATTCAAGTCACACAAAGCCCTACCTGGGAAGGAGGTGACTCTGTATTTGAACTTGGGAAAACTGCTTCTGACACTGCATAGTCACCTGGTTTTTATCCCCAACACTAACCAATACCAGCAACTAGCAATAAATAGTATTCTCATCTATCCTGGTAAATTAGGAGAAACTAGTACAAAGACATAAAAAATATTCCATCTGAGATATAAAAAACAAAATTCAATTTTAAAAACCACTCTTACATGTTCACAACATACTGATTATAAAAATTAAATTTTAGGTAAATATTTTTATCCCAAGACATACTACAATTTTTTAAATTAAAAAACAGAACAAAGCAAAGTGAAATCATCATGCCAAAAAAAAAAAAAACTAACCAATTATTTGAGTGCACATTTGGGAAAAAAAATAACTTTCTACATATTCAAATGCAGAGTGAAAGAGTAGTATATGTACCCCAGATTGATAAACTATATAATTCTACACTATGTCTTCCCCTCTGAGATCTGGTCAAGAAATCAAACACTGTATTTTGAGTAGGAGGAACTAAAGTTTACCTGCCTGCCTCAGCGGTTTTAGTGCAGGACACTCGTGCATCGCCGTAAATGTAGGCATGCAATCCAGAAGAACTGAAACAGGTAATCTGTTATGCTTATAGTGAAAAGAGAAGGATCCCATGTCAACGGCACACCCTCCGATTGTGCATCTCCCTTACCTACAGCTCGTTCACCAGAGCCCTGATCAGGTTCTTTACCAGGCCGGGAATGTTGACTCAGAAGACAGACGACTTTCAGTACATGCAAACCGAGTATTGCAAAAGCTAATCTTCCACCCGTGTGTTAATAGCTCACAGTTAGTCTCCAGCAGCCCTGCTCTCCGGCTGCAAACATCTCATTAGACTAATGCATTCAGCACAGGCAGAAAACTCGATTTACCATAGCTACAGCAATGAATTTCCATTACGATGACAGCTTCAACCACATCATGTCCAGAAAACCAGCCAACCACTGGCTTTTAAAGAACACACACATTTTACATGCAGAAAACGAGGCGCGCGAGTATGTGTGTGTGTGCGTGTATGTGTGTGTGTGTGTGTGTGTGTGTGTGTGTTTCCTTCCTCTTAGCAGCCCAACTAACAGAAATGTGCAGTGTAGCTTTTTGCTGACACGAGCTGCAAGGTAATGACACTTTTGCTTCTTTGGTAGTTACGTCCTTGTAATAACCTGAATTATGTCACAATTGTCAGAATGGGTGTTTCCAACATTTCGGTTTTCATTACCCCTCCTCTGTTGCCATAGAAACCAGACTGTAACATCATCTCTTTGTCCCAGTCCTGCAGCAGTGTGCCAGCACCGGGCTTATAAGATACTGGTGATCTGAAGGAGTGAATGCTTGACTTTGAACAAATAAAATAAAAAGAATTATTCTAATGACATCGTTGTTCAGGAGAGACTGTGTGTTTGCCAGAGGAGTGTGCCTATACAGGTGAGCACACCATACTCATACGTACTGACTCTACAGCTGCATACAACACATATGGTTAGTTCTTTGAAACGGGGCACTGATTTAGGCTCCAGATCTGTGTGTAAGTGCAGAAGCGTAAACATGGTTTACACTCATAAACATGGTCAGGTCCTGCATGAGGCAGAATGGTCCTCACATGGGATAAGGGCTACTATTCATCCTCCATGCCCTATTGTTTTCTCTGTGGCAAATCAATTTATAGTGGTAAAGGGACTTTTTCTTCTTTTTTTTGTAAAGTGGAGCAAGGCTCCCAATTGCCCATTTCATTCACCCCACTCTGGCATTTTATTCCCAAGTATTTCCTACAAGATGAAACATCTGTTTAATATGTGACCACCTGCAGGCTTATTCCTGGGGGTGAACAACAAGCAAATTTAGCCAGGACTAAACATCTACCAGGGATAATTAAGGTTTAGGCCACAACTTGGACAGTTACTGAGAATGAAAAAAATGAAATTACAATTTGAGGTTTTTCCAAATACATATACAGAGTCACAAAAGAAAGAAATAAGAAATCTCTCTCCTCAAATTATAAACATAGAAAAAAATTAAAATTTTTTTGAAGTCAAAGCATTGTACTTATTGAACTTAAATTCACCACTTAATCATCTAATTTTGTTGTTTTGTTTTGTGTGGGAAAAGGCAAGTTTGGTAGTTTTTCATTTTGCTCATTTAATATAAGTTCATTTCATTAAAGGAGGAGGAGGAGAGGAGGGAGGGAGAGGAAGACGAGGAGGAAAGAAAACAGGACCCAATGGATGATTTCAATTTGGCCAGCATTTCTGCTGCAGCCACAGTGGTAGTATTTATGCCCATGGCCTTGAACACAATCCTACACTACACTCAGTGAAGCACCTTGGGCTGAGATGCTAGACCAGTCTTTGCTTTAAAATATTTCTTCAGATAAATCAAATAAAAATTTCCTAGATAATCTAGAATATTTCCCAATTTCTGTAAAAGAAGAAAAAGGTTTGTCAAGATCTGCCTGAAATAAAGGAGTTTTCAGTTTTCCTACCCAGCTCTAGAGAAGTTGTGATTCTGGTCCTTGGGGTGCACAAGACCCGTCCTTAAGTCAAGTGTGTCTGGGATGCAGGCACTGGCATCACAGGTCAATTGCACAATGAGGCTTAAAATGGAAATTAACTAAACCTGACTTGCTTTTAAAAAGTAGATAGATGCTTGATGGACAGACAGATAGATAGATGATAGATAGATAGGTAGGTAATTTTACTGGGATTTCTTTCTTTATACAACCATGACTGTGGGTCCTAAGTAATTAAGTTCATGTTTTTAAAAATCCTCAATGTTTTTAATTCCAAGAAACATTTAAGTTAAACATGTAAGAGAAAGGAAATTCGGTGGGATGGCTGCATACAAGCTAAGGGATCTGTTGACAAGACAAGGGGCCCTTCCGAGCTAATGTATCTCCAGGTTTTATACATCCCTGGGCTAGGACCAGGATGCTTAGGCTATGCCACGTTGTTCATTTTCTTTGGTACTGTGGTTACATTTCTGTCGCAGACCACAGGCAGAACGCTCCACCCTTTCTACACAAATGCTACTGGGTTGGTGGTTGGCAAGAGGCGGCCAGAGGGAACAGGTTAATTTGGGGGCATCCCAAGTGCAAACCTACTTAGAGTAGCCTCTCTCTGAAGAGTAATCCCTATGTCAGCTGCTGGTAAAGAGTTCTGGTTCCAACACAAGAATCAGGTGGAGAGGGCTGTGTCCTGGACAAAGGAGTCAGTGCTATGGGAAAAACCATAGCACAGTGCTATGATAACCCTTGTTATCATAATAATAGCCAACATTTACTGGGGAAGTATCATGTACCAGCCCTCTTCATATGTTATCTCATTTACAACAACCCTATGAAATGAGTATTATGAGTACCATCCCCATTTTACAGAAAATGAAACTGAGACTTGAGGACTTTAAATAAGTTGCTTGGGCAACTTATTTAAATACTTATTTAAAGTACGCAGCTGAGAAGTGTTGCCTACAGGACTGACCCAGGCATTTTGTCCCCAAAGACACAGTACTTAGTCATTTGGCCACATGGCCTCCTGGCACTGCCCCTTGTTCCAGCTCTGCCATTAACCCAAAAACATTGGTCGAATGTTATTACACTCCCCTTCTATAACATGGGGATGGGAGTAGAAGACTAGGTCACCTTTGTGGTCTCTTATGGTCCTGACATTCTACAGTCCAATGAATTGCTTTATCTGCTGGTCTGGAACAGGCAAATGCTTTGGGTTGGAGGAGAACTCACTTATGGTTGTGGCTATGGCCATGACTACTGAGGGGGAAAATAACACCCTCTCTTTCATTAGAATAAGATCTGATAAACTAGTGCTTTGGACTGTCAATTTGGGATGGAGATAGAGGGGAGAGAGCATAGAGAAGGAACAGGGAAGTTTTAATGGCCAAGATCCCATTCCTGAAGTAGCAAAAGGAGACCAGTTTCCCACAATCAAGAAGCCCCATGACACTGCTTCCACATCATTCAACACAGAATTTTCCCTGAATGTTCCTGAAAATTTGAGAAGTTTCAGGGTTATGGAAAGTATGAGGCTTATGATCCCATTTTGCCAGAGGGGAAATCAAGGCAGAAAATTGTTAACCTCATTAGTCAGACAAGAGGTAAACAATTAGTAGACCCAGATCTCCTAGTTCCTCCAAACTGCCACTTCTTCAACCCAAAGCCCTACCTTCCACAGGGCCAGATCTTTGTTTAAACTACACAAGCAGGAATCTTTCAAAATTAGAAGCAAAACTGTTCTTTGTAGTGAAGTTAAACGGGAAACAATCTCAATGTCCAATAAAAAGAGATTATTTAAGTTAATGTGTCATGTGTCCATACTATAGAATATACAATGTAACCACCAAAAAGGATGTCATAGAAAGCCATGACACGAAAAAACGTTCTCAATATATAGTTGCCAAAAAATGCAGGTTACAAAAGAATATGCAGAATAGAATCTTATTTTGAAAAAATAGAAAAAGATTTGCAAAATACTGGAGCTATGGTAATAGTGATGATCCCTTGGTGATAGGATTATGAGTAATTTTTACCTTCTTAAGCTCTCTTTTTTATATTTCCTATAAAGGAACACCTACTTTATGTGGTAATAAAAAGTTAATGTGAATTAATTGATTAGTGACAATTTTTCCTTATCACATCTGCAAACATATTTGCTTATAATTCTCATAAATCTTAAACCTCAAATTTCTTTTACGTCAATGAAATAAAAATAAATCCTGTGCCTAGTGGTTGTAGGCTACATTCAGCCTTGGCCTTAGCCAGTGCTTCAAGCTTGAAGACTGCTCCCCAACTCTCTCAAGTTATCCTGTTGTCCTCCACTCTGGGCTTCACCATCACCTAATATCTTTGAGCCCATGCAGCGTATTCAGTGCAACTAACACAAAGTCAGGGACAGACTCCCTATCCTTCTATACCCAAGGGCTCCCACAGTCTGTGGGGTCCTTTCACACCTGATGATACTCAGTCTTGTTTTAGTAAAGCCATATTCTAAAGATAAACGGCTTGGTGAGGGGAGAAGGTGATCGAATGAAGTAAAAATCACTCCCATCCAAGGAAAAAATGACTCATTAAAATTCTCTTGGGCCTAAAACTTAGTTCCTTTCAGATGGGGCCTACTGTATTTGTGGCTCTGGGCCTGTGGCCCTGGCTGATCTTCAGGGATTGACTTAGTGGAAATATTTGTCTCAGGGTCTGGCAGTTTTGGTGGTAGCAAGTCCAGTGACCCTCATCCCAGGGGCAGTGTCTGGTAACAGGGTTGGTCAGTGAGGGCATGTGCTGACAGCCAGGAGAGCTGCGGGGGACAATAGCCAGGACTTTTCTTTGGTAACTAGTGTGTAGATTCCAAGCTGCCAAGGAAACAGTCTTGTTCTCCACTGAATCCCCAACATGTGTCTGGTCTGTAGTAGGAAATCAACAAATATTTATTGCTTAATGAATAAAAGAAACTAGGGGTTAAAAAGGTGACCTAATCTTAATCAATATTAGTATAGGCCTTTAGACCTGATCCCTTCTCCCTCCCAAAAAGTGACTGACTTTGGATATCTGCCATCAGAAAAAAAAAATCCTAATCTGTTAAAACTGAAAGGATGACTTCCATTTCCTATCTCCCTCTACCTTTATGCTCTAAAAATGCTGTCTCCTTGGGATCACTTCTGCTTTGAGCCATGTTTGTTTGAAACTGATGAATTTTTATTCAGCATTCATAAAGGTGATCTCCAAATACTTTTGGCTATTTGATAGGTTTCCTTTTAGCTCCTAAAATATTTTCCCCAAGTTAAATATGAGCGATCAATGTTGGAATGCTGAGAAACTCCTAGAATTAGAGAAAGTGAGCCTCAGCCATACCTGTATGTATATTCCAAAGAGACAGAAAAAGAGACTTCAAATAAAGTAAAGAGTATATGCAATTTACTCTTTTTTAACCTGAATAGCCAAAGCAATCTTGAGAAAGAAAAACGAAGCTGGAAGAAACAGGTTCCCTGACTTCAGACTATACTCAAAGCTACAGTAATCAAAGCAGTATGGTACTGGCACAAAAAAAGACACACAGATCAATGGAACAGGATAGAAAGCCCAGAAATAAACCCACACACCTATGGTCAATCAATCTATAGCAAGGGAGGCAAGACTATACAATGGAGAAAAGACAGTCTCTTCAATAAGTGGTGCTGGAAAAACTGAATAGCTACATGTGAAAGAATGAAATTAGAACATTCCCTAATACAATATACAAAAATAAACTCAAAATGGATTAAAGACCCAAAGGTAAGACTGGATACTATAAAACTCCTAGAGGAAAACATAGGCAGAACACTCTTTGACATAAATCACTGCAATATCTTTTTGGATCCATCTCCTAGAGTAACAGAGATAAAAACAAAAATAAACAAATGGGACCTAATTAAACTTAAAACCTTTTGCACAGCAAAAGAAACCATAAACAAAACAAAAAGACAACCTACAGAATGGTAGAAAATATTTGCAAAGGATGCACCTGACAAGGGATTAATTTCCAAAATATACAAGCAGCTCATACAGCTCAATATCAAAAAAAAAACAACCCAATCAAAAAATGGGCAGAAGACCTAAATAGACATTTCTCCAAAGAAGACATACAGATGGCCAATAGGCACATGAAAAAATGCTCAACATTGCTAATTATTAGAGAAATCCAAACCCAAACTACAATGAGGTATCACCTCACTCCAGTCAGAATGGCCACCATCAAAAAACTACATATAATAAATGCTGAAGAGGATATGGAGAAAAAGGAACCCTCCTACACTGTTGGTGGGAATGTAAATTGGTGCAGCCACTATGGAAAACAGTATGGAGTTTCTTTAAAAAACTAAAAATAGAGTTGCCATTTGATCCTGCAATCCCACTCCTAGGCATATATCCGGAGAAAACTATAATTGGAAAAGACATACACACCCCAATATTCATTGCAGCACTATTTACAATAGCCAAGACGTGGAAGCAACCTAAATGTCCATTGACAGATGAATGAGTAAAGAAGATGTCATGTATGTATACACACACACACACACACAGACACACACACACACAAAAAACACACAATGGAATATTACTCAGCCATAAAAAAGAATGAAATAATGCCATTTGCAGCAACATGGATGGACATAGAAATTATCATACTAAGTGAAGTAAGCCAGACAAAGGCAAATATCATATGATATGGCTTATATGTAGAATCTAAAAAAAAGATACAAATGAACTTATTTACAAAACAGAAACAGACCCACAGACATGGAATACAAACTTATGGTTACCAAAGGAGAAAGGGCAGGAGGAGGGATAAATTAGGAGTTTGGGATTAACACATACACACTACTATATATAAAATAGATAAACAACAAGGACCTACTATATAGCACAGGGAACTATACTCAGTATTTTGTAATAAACTATAAGGGAAAAGACTCTGAAAAAGAATTGATATATATATATATATATATATATATATATATATATACACACACATATATATACACACACATATAACTGAATCACTGTGCTGTACACCTGAAACTAACACAACACTGTAAATCAACTATACTTCAATTTTAAAAAAAGGAGTATATGCAATTTAGCTGATAACAGTTACTTCTTCTGGACCCAATTTCTACAGAAAGGGGTGTGTGTGTGTGTGTGTGTGTGTGTGTGTGTGTGTGTGTGTGTGTGTTAAGTAGGAAGGACATACCAGGGGGCTCAGCTAAAAGAAACTCTACATTTTAAAAATGTCATTTAGAGAATAGCCCGTTGGGGGTTGCCTGCAGTTTCAGTTTCTAGAATAAAGTCATTGATCACCTGAAGCTCCATCTCCCTTTATTTGAGGGAAGATCTCCAAGATGGGCCCTTTAGTTACCAGAAGGCAAGAACACAACCATTGTCCTTGAAACAGAACTTGAATGCAGATGATGCCGTCTGAAATTTTTCACTGTCTTTAGATTAAAAAGTAGCTGGTTGGTGAATAAAAAGCAAACGGTTGATGAATTCCCTGTAAGGATAACCAACTTTAGTATGGGCCACAATTTTAATAAGCCCACTTGGTTAGAAGTTGAACCCAGAAAACTGAGTCTGGGGCCAAGAGGAAGGAAGAGAGAAGTAAGGTTGCATTGACAGTAAAAATAACTCAGAGCATTCACTGGCAGGGAGTCCAGTGATCTTTCAGTGAGGCTGACCCAACTAAATGATATGACAAAAATCCTAGTCTGAATCATCCTATGCCTGGCTTCCCACATGGTCACAATATGGCTGCCACTTGCTTCTAGGCCACATACTTCCCCGTTCACATGCAACACAAAGGAGAGCTTCTCCAGGTACCTTCCACAGAGGAGCTAGGAAGCTTCTTTCCTAGAGCAACCTGCTAACATCTCTCTCATCTCATTGGCTGCAATTGGGCCATGCCCCATCCCTGAACTAATGACAGCCACTAATATATGCTGATTGGCTTAAGCCCACCTTTGGAGGGGGTGGGAGGTGGATTCTGCTTTGCCCCAGGGACAGGAGCTGCCTGGGGAGGGCTGGATACCTGAATAATTGCAGTGCTCTTGGCCAAAAGGAAAAGGAATGGGTGCTAAGGGACCATAACCAGCAAGAAGCGACTGATTAGCAGAAGGTAGGGAGGGGGAGATCTGGGAGAAGAGCTTGGTGGGTTGGGGGACAAAGAGATGGCAGGATGCTGTGCACTGCGCACGTGGCCCTCACTCCTACAGCACTCTCAGACATGATCTTCAGGAAAGACCACAGAAATTGTGAAGTGCTTGATGTGGTTGAAGTTCTTGTAGAAATTGGTGAAGATGCTGAGTTTTGCTCTGTTTTGGTGAAGATGTTGAGCACATGAGAAGCCAGGGACAAATACCAAAGGGATTCAAAAACTGTTAAGCCTGGGGAAGTAGTTAACTGTTAAGCCATATGGGGAGAACTCTGGACTTCCCTGGGATGTGAAAATCAGGAATTTAAGGGACAGAAAGGCAGCCAGCTGACAAAGGGGCTAGAGCCATGTAAGTTGGGTGTATATTCAGCTATATTGCACTCTTAAGTAAGGGGGAGGGATCTTCTGGAGATCCTTGACTGGAATTGGTGCTCTCCAGATGAGCTATTCAAGACTGAATGACTCACACTTTGAGAAGAGTGTTGTGAACTATTGGGATTACCTTAATCTAGCTGCACAGTTCACCCCTAAGCTGCATGCATGTGTTTTGTGAGATGAGAGATAAAAGCCAGGCCCCGACTGAAGGGAATCAATGGGAGGGTCGGTTCCATCCTCCTGAACAATGTAGGGGCTGCAGGCAAGCCTCGGGAAAATGGCCAGGTGGAAACTGAAGGAGTTCCTACAGCTTAGGGCTCAAGGGATGCTGTAGGGACTCAGAGGCTACCTGTTTTGGCAGTGACAGGACATGTGGCAGCACCATCTGGGAATGGGTCCTTTACTGACCTTCCAGTGATGGAGACCAGGAACAACCTCTGGACTAGTACAAAACCCAGAGAGTGTGGGGGACTCTCCAGTGAGGGATGCCCATCTTCTCCTGGTTTGTGGGAGTTATATTCATATGAACACTAAAGGAGATGGGAATAGCAAAAACTAAAATGAAAAGAAAATTTAACAAGAAACACACAAGTTTTATGTGAAGCTCAGTGGCTCAGAGCAAGTATTCTGGCTTGACCCCATCTGTGACCTTGGGTGAAGAAATGCAACTGCTCTGTGCTTTATTTAATTTCTCTTGTCTGTAAAATGGGCATAGTACTACTGTTGTGAGGATGAAATGAGTTAGAATAGATAAAATGTCAAGCTGTTAGAATAGTGCCCGGAATGAATGAATGAATAAATACATAAATAGCTATAATAAGGAAAAGGGAATCTAAATGGCACAAACACACTTGAGAAACAGGAGAAAAGAGGGATAAAAGCAACAAAATTGTAGAAGCTGCAAAGCAAATGGGCTGATGGACGAGAGGGATCTGACCTGGTGGACCCACAATATCTGAACCTTTAATCTGAAGTGAGGGGTCCCAGGATGCACACACTTCACACCATGAAAGCCTCTGAAACTGGAGGCTTAAGGAACCTCCAAAAGTGGAAGTGAGAGGGGACTAAGAACAAGAAGACCAGACCCCCACCCCACCCTTATGCTGCTGGTGATGGCCCCTCAATCCTGACCAAACAAAGGATTACTCTATCCTTGAGGACACAGGCCCGCCTGAGGGCAGAGGTGCTGTCCCCAAAACAGGATTCAGAAAAAATTCATATCCTTAATCGTGGGACCCACAGAGCCCGCCACGACTCAGCTGTCAGACTGTTTGCAGGGAGACTTAGACTCCCAGGCAGGACATCAGAGGGAGAAAAGATCTACACACACTGACAGGTGGGGTTCACGTGAACGGCCCAGCAAGATCCCCCTTCAGTGAAGCCCACCAGTGACAAGGCTACCCATACGCAGAAAGCTTCCAATCACATTTTAAGGGGCTCACTAAATTTGATTCTCTGGCCTGAAAGACAGAGACTAAAACCAACAAACAGCAAGAAAAGGAATCTGGAGAAAAAAAATTTTTTTTTAATTATGATTAATGTCCTGGAAGACATAATACAACATATTGCATCAATAACATGAGAATGGGTTGCTATTTTTTTAAAAAGACATTAAAAGGATAAAAGAGGATCCTTGGAATTAAAAATATGAGAGTAGAAATGGAAAATGTAATAGAAAGAGCAAAGGATTTTGTCAAGATAAGAAAGAAAAGCTAAAAGAAGGAATCTAGAAGAAATTAGGGGATCAGTGTAGGAGATGCATGGCAGGCTGATGCCCCCTAAGAAGTGAGATGCATGTCCCTCCTGGCTTTACCCTCCTGCAAGTTTATTTCAGCTAGTTTTTGGCTGTATTTGGATGTCTTCTTGGGAAAACGGGTTTTGGAGCTTCCTAGGCCATTGTGCTGACGTAAATAATCTTCAGCAAATTTTGATTGCAGCAATTTTTGTTCCTGTGCTTTAAGATGTATTTTAGAAACAGAGAATAAATTTCTTAAGGCAGATTTATACATCCTTTTAAAAAAACATGCTGTTTTGGAAAAGTATGTTAATTGGAATATTGTTGCTCTCTCATTTGAAAATACTTTAGCAGAAGTACTCTAGAGACATATAGGTGAATCTGGAGCTGGCACAGAAATGAGTCCTGCAGGTCAGAGTTATCCTGTCTCCTTATTCTCAGAGTTTTAGCCCTCACCCACTCAAAGGCCACATCATCAACATCTTAACTGATAAAACTACACTTCAGGTACCACTTTAGGTAAAGTCTGATTTCCAGATGCTAAACCTCTAACCACATCACAAGACCTAGGGACTTTCCACCCAGGGCTTACCAACAACATGGGGTGCCCTCACTGTCTCTGGACCTCCCAAGCACTGGCCACAGCATACATCATCGTCCAATTCTTTAGTCAGGGATGGGAGTAGCTCTCCCACTAATAATTTTGATTGCCCAGATAGGTGTGGTGACTCCTCAAACAGATGATGACATCTGTTAATATTTCACTACAACCAATTTGTACAAAACAAAGCACAACACACATTGTATTACATAAGCTCCCACTTTCTCAAAAAAATGATCATCAGGACCACATATCCCAGGACTCACTCAGAATCCGCCTAAATTTAGCCATTTCTTTATATGCTTGCCTTGCTAAATCCTGTATATTTGGGAAGTTGTCTGGCATACAAATGCCACAGTCTTCCCCACAATATCACATACTCCTCCCTTTTCAGCTGGGATATGATCAGGGCCGTGAAGTTTTGGAGCACCACATTTCTCAGAGCCACCATTCTTACAGTGATATATGCCCAGTCTCTCATATGGTTTTGGTCCTTCCATACATTGGGATTTGTATATTCAAACACTGTTCTGGAGCATATCCTGGGTTCTTGATTCCTAGTCTTGATTTCCCTCCCCACCCACCATCTTCAGGGAGCCATTGAACATCCACAGATGTCTCACATGCCCAGTAGGTAGAAAAAAGGGCAGGCTGCTATTCCTTACCCATTATCAGAGCCCACTCCGTGGGATCTGCATTGAGAGGTGACAGGATGGAACCATCAGGAAGCATCATATGCTCCAGGAACTGTGCCCTTCCACTTCCGCCTGGGCTTATGAAATGTGTATACCCTAAACAAGGGAATAGCCTTATCGGGTGGGTATCTTGGGGTGTCTGAGGGTTAGATTGCCAATCATGAGCTCTGGGTGACCAGTTTCTGGGCATTGTGGTCCCCAACCCTGGATGTCCAGAAATTAGTAGGCCTACTGTGCTCCCACCCACACCCCATGAGTTCAAGGTTTTGGTCCCCCATCCCATAATTATGAGTGTTTTTCCTGACATTTTCTCTTTGTTTATGATATTTATCAGGTGGACCACTGGGGACAGATCACCCAGAGCCACTGATAGCCTGTGACTCTTGTCAGGTTTAACACCAGATACTATGATAGCCCATCCTTCAGAGATTATGGAGTGAGGGGTCTTCCAAACCTGGAAGGGTATTTTTGCTAAGCATTTTCTTGATGTAGTTCAACTCTCTATCAAGGCCCTGATCGTCCTATGGGTGCCATAGCCCTGCCTACTAGGGCCATGATTACATTATCTCTCAAGTCATAGCTGGCTCCCTACATTAGCACTGCACAGTGCTAAGGCGAGCTGATTGGCTTAAATCTTATTCCAACTGGTATCATAGCCCAACATGTCCTAGATTAACCTCACCATCATTAAGAGAGAAGCAGGGACTCCTTAAGTTTCTCCCCACAAATAACAGTGAAGGGCTAGTGCTGGCTTACCACCACCTGGGCAGGGCTTGTGGCCCTCCAGAGTCCCAGAGGTGACCACTCAGCCTCCTTTATCCCCAGGCAGCAAACAGAAGCGGTGATAAATGAAATATGAGGTCAGGTCTGCCCCATCTTCAATTCTTCCCTAGTGTCCTCTAAGGCTTGGTTCAGGAGTGTCTGAAGAAGGACAGATCACCAGAGGCAGCTGGTAAGAGTGATTAATTCCAGAATAATGGTGATGGGAAATTCCAGAATGACAAATATCAACGGACCTCGTGAGCTGCCCATCCTGGAGGCATGTCACCAAAGGGGTGGGGGGGAAGAAACTAGGAGGTAAGGTAATGCTTAAACATAATGAAAGTGTTACAGTGCTGGCGGACAATTTGGGGATAAATTTGTGATAGGTACTTAGAAAACCAAGCAAACAAAAAATAGAGAAAAAGAGAGAATTATTAACTCAGAGAGATAAAGAGAAAGAAAAAGAAAATATAACTGTAGTTCATTATATGATTCAATTCTAAATGATATATACATTTACAAAACAATATTATCACTAAGTATTGATTTCACTAAATATTATGCCATAAATTTATTGGGAGGATGGAAGGAGAAAAAGGTGGGATGAGGTCTTCAAGCTAAACCCTCATCTTCCAAAGTAAGAGATAAACAGACTGTACCTAAAATGAAAATAATCAAAAAAGGGCATTATATGCAGATTAATTAGAAATTTAGGCAAATATCAGAAGCAACAACTAAAAACATGGTTATCATTGAAGAGTAGGGACAGGAGACAACTATTTTTGATGTAAATCTTATAGAATTATTTACCTTTTTAATCTCTTTCTCAATAGATACATATATACATATATATATAAAACTTTAATTATAAAAAGCATTAAATAAAAAATTTTAAGCATGCCCATTAAAGTAGAAAAAAAGAAAACCATTGATCTTCTACCTCTGAGAATGGAGGAGCTCACAAATACTAGGAACATGATTTTTTTCACCTAAGAAGAGTTGCCATTTAAAAAAATATGTAATAAAACTCCATCATAAAATAAAAATTAAAAACAAAAATTTTAAAGTAAATCTAATTACACTGTTTTTTCTTTACTCATAATAAAAAATTTCATATTATTACAGACTCTTTATGAGAATACCTACCATCGCTCTCTAGTCGGATATTGGAATTTTTTTTCTTGGAGAGATCCAATGACCAATGTTTTGCCTAGAACAGTGCCTGACACATAGTGGGCACTCCAAAAATGTTTGCTAAATGATGAATGAATGAAATTAATTCATTAAACACTTGTGAACATCTAGTTTCCTAGATTCAGAGTTCACTGAACTCTGAATGAGAGGGAGAAAGTTCCTTGAAAGCAGAGACTGTGTTGGATCTATTTTGGGGTCCTGATCTGGGATAAATAATGTGACCCACTGTGTGTCTAGCATGACCCTATTATAGACAGGGATTTTATATTAAGTAGGCACTTTTTGAACTGTCTAGCATATCAGATGCTCACAGATTCCTAACTTCTGAATACCTTTCCCCTAACTTATGATAAGTGAAATGACAGGGAATCTTTACTCATTCATTCATTCAACATATAGGTAATGAGTGCCTTCTGTGTTCCAGGCACTATTCTAGGCTCAGCTTAACAAACAGACCAAAATCTCTAGCCTCATGGAGCTTACTTTCTACTGCAGGGAGACAGACAATAAGCAAGATAAATAAATAAAATATGTACATGTTAATAGTGATGAATGACAAGGAGGAACATTTAAGCAGGGAAGGGGGATAAAGAGTGTCAGGGTTGCAGTAAGGAGGAAGGGAATTGTAATTAAAATCAGAGTAGCAGGGCAAGTCTCCTGGAGGTGAAGGTGTGTTAAGACCTGAAGGCAGTGAAGCGGAAGCCCTCTGAGCCTCAGCCCCTCCACTACAGTGCATGGAGGGAAGACGGTGAGCAGGGGTATCAGCCTGCTCTGTGGACCCCTCACCCACTGCATGTTGGCAGAGCAGCCTTGGGCAAGTTACCTAACCTCTGTCTGGGCCCCTCAGAGTGGGAGTGATGGCAGCTAACTCATAGAATGGGTATGAAGATTCCCGAGACTGAATTCTTTGCTCTCTTCTATGACTTTCGTGATGTTATCAGAGGAACCTCACTCTCATCTATCTGCTCAATCCCCAAACACACCATCTCCCTCCCTTTACCCATTATATCACATCAGACAATATTAAGTCTGTATTGACCAGCATCAGTAACTTATAAATAGGTTTATAAATAGTTTAAAATGTAGATTTGTAGTCATCACCTTTTTTGTGTGTAAAATATAATTGATTTGAAACATTGTGTAAGTTTAAGGTGTATAACATGTTGATTTGATACATTTATATATTGTGAAATGATTACCACTGTAGCCTTAGCTAACACCTCTATCATGTCACATAATTATTATTCATTCTGGGGAGGAGATAACATTTAAGACCTAGTCTCTTAGCAACTTTGAAGTCACCTTTCTAATAGGCCAAGATTCTTTCCATTTTTATTCTAAAATGGTCTCAAGTTGTAAATCTGCCAACTAACACTTATCCAGAGCTATCGTTTGCCAGATATTGTGCAAGGCACGGGAGAAACAAATACAGACTTTTCTATCCTGGACCCTATGGTCATGAATACCAGCAAAAACACTCCTTTACATCTGAGCTCTGAGGCCAGGCTGCCTGGATTCAAATCCTGACTCTGTCACTTATTAGGTGACTAACCTTTGGCAGATTACTTAACTTGTGCGTGCTTCAGATTCCACGTCTATAAAATGGGGGTAAAAATACGTTATTTATAAGGATTCCATGAACTAACTAATACACTTAAAGTGCTTATAACAATACCTGGCATGTTATAAGCTCTCAACAGATGTTAGCTTTTAAAATGACATAAATGACCTATAATAATTTTAAAAACATTTATGACATCTAGTTTTCACAGACGCCCTGGGTGACAGACAGCCAACACTCACAAGTCTAACTTGTATAAGTGAATGAATTCCTCTTCCTCCATACATCTGTATTTGCATCCACTGATGTACACGGGGACTTAAAGACTCTTTTGGGGGAGGGGGTAGGAAGTTTTTCCATTTTTTTCTATTTCATTGATTTAGGCTCTTTATTATTTCTTTCCTTCTGTTGCTTTGGGTTTAATTGCTCTTCTTTTTCTAGTTTCTTAGAGTAGGAGCTTAGATTTTTGATCAGAGACATTGCTTCTTTTCTAATAAAAGCTTTTTTTTTTTTTGGCTGCGTTGGGTCCTTGTTGCTGTGCACAGTCTTTCTCTAGTTGTGGTGAGCGGGAGCCACTCTTAGTTGTGGTGCATGGGCTTCTCATTGCAGTGACTTCTCTTGTTGCAGAGCATGGGCTCTAGGCACGCAGGCTTCAGTAGTTGTGGCATGTTGGCTCAGTAGTTATGGCTCACGGGCTCTAGAGCGCAGGCTCAGTAGTTGTGGCGCATGGGCTTAGTTGCTCCGCAGCATGTGGGATCTTCCCAGACCAGGGATTGAACCCTTGTCCCCTGCATTGGCAGGAGGATTCTTAACCACTGTGCCACCAGGGAAGTCCCTAATATAAGCATTTTAATGCATAAATTTTCCTCTAAGCACTGCTTTTGCTGCAATCCACAAATTAGATATAATGTATTTTCATTTTTATTTTGTTCAAAGGATTTTAAAATTTACCTTGAGGCTTCCTTGAGGCCCATAGGTTATATAGAAGTGTGTTAATTGCCAAATATTTGGGGATTTTCCAGACATCTTATTGTTACTGATTTCTAGTTTAATGCCATTATACTTCAAGAACATACTTTGTCAGATTTCATTTATTTTTTTAACCTGTCCACCTGCCCTCTATCCCACTGGCCCAGCGGAGGCACCCTGCACACTCTCTAGGCAGCACCACCACTCTTGCCCATAGGCCAAAGCTCCAGGAACCAAAAAGAGGTTTCCATTTTTAAAAGTGTGTTAAGGTTTTCTTTAGGAGCCAAGGTATGGTTTACGTTGGTGAATGTTTTGTGTGCAATTGAAAAGAATGTATTTTCTGATCTTGCTGAGTATTCTATCAATATAAACATCAATTAGGTCAAGTCGGTTAATGATATTCTTCAGATCTTCCTTGTCTACTGTTTTCTGTCTACTTTTTCTATCAGTCCTTGAAGTCTCCATCTATAATTATGGATTTGCCTCTTTCTCCTTTCAGTTCTAGTAGTTTTTTCTTCATGTCTTTTTAAGCACTGTTGTTAGATATGTACAAATTTAGGATTGCTATGTCTTCTTGGAGGATTGACTCCTTTATCATTATGTAACATCACTATTTATCCCTGGTAATATTCCTTATATTGAAGTGTACTCTTTCAGATATTAATATAATATAACTATTCCAGGTTTATTTAGTGTTTGCATATTTATTTTTTGTCCTTTACTCACAATATATGTATGTTTTCATATTTAAAATGAGACAATATAAAATGGTTTAATATATATGCAGTTGGAGCACCAGAAGGAGAAGAGAGAGAATGAGGCAGAAGAAATATTCGAAGAACTAATGGCTGAGAATTTTCCAAAATTCGTGACAGACATCAAACCACAAATCCAAAAGCTCAGAAACATCAAGCAGAAAACGAAAACATCACACCTAGGTATATCATTTTCAAACTGCTGAAAATAAAAGATGAAAAGGAAATGTTAAAGGCAGCCAGAGAAAAAAGGCATATGACATACCCTGGGGAGGACAGGAGACTCTCAAAGAGTAGTCAGAAACATCATTCCAGTGCCCCTTTAGAAGGCCATCAATCCAAAATTATTAAAAAGAAAAAAAAACCAGAACTGACTTCACCAAACTTAGAGCATCTGTTTTGCAGCAATCTTAAAACTTATAGTAACATGCCTTTTGAGCACATTAGAGAAGCGCCTTATTCAAAGTAATCCAGGAAAACAAGTCCCCACACACTGTACACTTCTGTTACCAGCTTCTTCATCAACCTGCCTGCTCTGCCCGCCAACTCTGCTAGTGACTTCTGAGCTGTTCCCCTGACAGGCCCTATAGAGAGGGACTGTAGAAGAGCAGGACATCTGTAGGCACATTCAGCTTCAGGGAAGGAGACTAAACATATTGCCAGGTGGGAATGACCCACCCAAACTTCCTGAAACAGGCTGGAGGGGGCGGGAAGGGGGTTTACCACACCTACTCTCACAAGAATTAGAGAGCCCACCGGTGAAGAGACTGGAAGGTATGGCACTGGGGCTGCTGGCACCAGGGCTGCTGGTGATGTTGACCAGCTTCAGCACCTGGAGTCTGGTTTCCATACCCCTGAGAGAGAAAAACCAAAGCAACAGAAAAAAAGAGACAAAGAAAAACTATAATAATCACAAACTGAGTAGGGGAAACAATCAAGGATATGGTATCAGAATGAAATAAGTATGTGTTTGCTAAAGTTAGATGTAACATGATAGACAGGAAAATAGAAAAATAAGATGTACACCATGATACAGAACAATTAAGTGATGGGAAACAGATGTGAATGTGTGTCGGAAGGAGAAAAAGAAATGAAGAGACTGACAGGAAGAAGGCACATGTTGGCTATGGAAGGGTGAGTGGGTCTTCTGGAGCAGGGCTGACTCACAACAGCATGGGGGTATGTGTTGTTGAAGGAGGCTGCCAAGGAGGGAAGGCAGGAAAAATGGTGTTGGTACCCTTGTATGCAAGTGATTGAATTAGTCTTCTACCCGCAATCTCTTTTTACCTCAAATGTATTGAGAAAAATTATTAATGTGCTCACAGTGGATCAAGAAACTGATGATTTAAATGATTAGTAGGTACTAATTAGCAGCCACGAGTCTTAAAGGTGTGCAGAAGGGTGTTAAGCCCCCAACTGCTTCTGGCCTCTCAGCTGGACCCAGGCTTCCTCACTTTGCCAAATAACTTTATTTTTAAGGACAGAATCCAATTCATTTTCCAAACAACTACCTCCGGAGCCCCAAGTGGCGATGGCCGTCACAGCAAGGGGACTCCCTCCCTGAGGCCAATTCTCCATCCCATTTGCTCAGATGCCAAATTTTGCATCTCCAATACATTCTATTTTAGGGAGATTAAAAATTCATATCCCCAACATAGTGAGACAAAGGATCTCATTTTGGCAAAAAGGACCGTTTGAAATTATGCCTGGGGGGGATGAGTTATGAAAAAATCTGTCTTAATGCAGCAGGTTGTGATGGCCCTGACTACTAAGTTAGCATTGCTGGAGCCTGGAGACTCTCCCAAGGGGACCAGTAATGATGGAAAATTGCACGTGCTATTAGCCTGTTTTCACACTGGACTTAGCAGCTACTAGAAAGGTGATGGTTCTCTGGAAATTACAGAATAGTTGACTGGATTCTTTTTGTCTCCATAAACCAGTGGAGGAAATGGGATTCTCTCCTTTGCATGATTTCCTGTTACTAATTAGAATATTAAAATCTTATGGAACAAAAGGGTGACCAAAGTCTGAGTTCGAAACTCTGCAGTGACTATATTCACTTAGAAAGAATTAGGTGGGCTTCCCTGGTGGCGCAGTGGTTGAGAGTCTGCCTGCTAATGCAGGGGACACGGGTTCGGGCCCTGGTCTGGGAGGATCCCGCATGCCGTGGAGCGGCTAGGCCCGTGAGCCACAACTACTGAGCCTGCGCATCTGGAGCCTGCGCTCCGCAATGAGAGAGGCCGCGATAGTGAGAGGCCCGCGCACCACGATGAAGAGTGGCCCCCGCTTGCCACAACTAGAGAAAGCCCTCGTACAGAAACGAAGACCCAATACAGCAAAAATAAAATTAATTAATTAATAAACTCCTACCCCCAACATCTTCTTAAAAAAAAAAAAGAATTAGGCAAGGCATTATTTTGAATCCTCATATTTCAATTGTGTGTGACAGAACATGGAGTTGCATTAGAGTTTTATCATCAGAGTAAGAGGATACAGTCCGGGGAGGCTAGGTTTTATGAGACCCAGATTGCTATGAACATGTACCACACATTATTAAATTTTTACCTCAAATCCTCCGAATGCTTGCCCTTGTTTTCCTTTCCTGGACCAATTCCCAGCTCCTCGGTGAACTTGGGTGCCACACGTGTTGGACAAATCCGTGGAGGATGCTCTGCTCAGGGTCCTCTTCCCACCTGCAGTGAGAGGAGACAAGTGGGCCTCTGCCCTGGGGAAGACAAGGACCGCTCCCTGAGGCAAGCATCTCTACCATGGAAAGGGTCACTGTGGAGAACAAAGCGCCTCTCCTGCCAGGAGCTCAGCTGATCTCTCAGACCAAGTTTAAGTGTCTGACAGGAACAATGTGCTCTCCCTGGAAGCCAGCACTTCCTGGGTTCTAGGAGCTTCCTGACCAAAGCTCCAGCCTGGCGGCCAACCCCCTGTCTGTCAAGGTGCTGATGGGAGCCCTCCCCCCCCCAAAAGAGTCATCTCTCAGGCACCAACATATTGCACTTTCATTTATCAGGGTTTCCTTGGTGTTATGGGTTGAATTGTGTCCCTCACAAAATATGATGAAATCCTAACCCCCAGTTCCTCAGAACATGAGATAGGGTCTTTATGGAGGGGATCAGGGTAAAGTGAGGTCATTAGGGTGTGCTCTAATCCAATATGACTGGTGTCCTTATAAAAAGGAGAACTTTGGGGCTTCCCTGGTGGCGCAGTGGTTGAGAATCTGCCTGCTAATGTAGGGGACACGGGTTCGAGCCCTGGTCTGGGAGGATCCCACATGGCGCGGAGCAACTAGGCCCGTGAGCCACAACTACTGAGCCTGCGTGTCTGGAGCCTGTGCTCCGCAACAAGAGAGGCCGCAATAGTAAGAGGCCCGCGCACCGCAATGAAGAGCGGCCCCCGCTTGCCACAAC
This sequence comes from Aethalodelphis obliquidens, assembly GCF_003676395.1. Lineage (NCBI taxonomy): Eukaryota > Metazoa > Chordata > Mammalia > Artiodactyla > Delphinidae > Aethalodelphis > Aethalodelphis obliquidens. The sequence continues at coordinate 50,613,974 of NW_020837947.1, read as the reverse complement.
TAGAGAAAGCCCTTGCACAGAAACGAAGACCCAACACAGCAAAAATAAATAACTTAATTAAAAACAAAAGTACCAATGCCACCGTGACACAGGGGAAAGATGCCATCTACAAGCCAAAGACAGATCCTGGAATGATCCTTTCCTCACAGCCCTCAGAAGGAACCAACCCAACTGACAGCTTGATTTTGAAAATCTAGCCTCCAGAACAGAGACAATACATTTCTGTTGTTTAAGCCACCCAGTTTGTGGTACTTTGTTATAGCAACCCTAGGAAACTAACACACTTGGCTTTCTCTCCTCCAAGACTAAGCAGGTCAGGAGCAAGGGGGAGCATATCTACATCTGAGTCAGTCCTATTTTGGATGGGATTCAACAGTGGAGTGAAGGAAACAAGCTCAACAAGGGCCAAGCAGTGTTATTAGGAATATTATAAGGGATCTGGTCCCTCATAGGGGATTGAGTCCTTTGACCCAAAATCTAAATGTAATGGACACATAGACTGTGTGTGTGTGTGTCCCATAGGACAGTGGATGTAAAATGGTTATCCAGAAGTGAGGTCCCCAGAAGGCTCCCACCAGGCTTTGTTCAGGGTGGTGCACAGGTGGTATCATGACTTCCATATTTCTGCCCTACCCAACAATTCCTATTCAGCATGGTCTTCAGTCAGAAAGTAAACCTCTCTAAGAATCTGCCTGCCAATGCAGGGGACACGGGTTCGAGCCCTGGTCTGGGAAGATCCCACATGCCATGGAGCAACTAAGCCTGCGAGCCACAACTACTGAAGCCTGCGTGCCACAACTACTGAAGCCTGTGCACCTAGAGCCCGTGCTCCACAACAAGAGAAGCCACCGCAATGAGAAGCCCGCACACTGCAATGAAGAGTAGCCCCCGCTCGCTGCAACTAGAGGAAGCCCATGCGCAGCAACGAAGGCCCAATGCAGCCAAAAATAAATAAATAAATTTACATATTAAAAAAAAGTAAACCTCTCTGCCAAAATAGCAAAATACAGATTTGTCTATTAAAATAAATTAATGTAAAAATATTAAGCTTCTCGAAAAGAAGTTTCCATAGACATAAAGAGCAGCAGCTTTAGCTGAATTTCATGATCTAAATGACTGGTTGCTTCTTCTTAAAATCTGTTAAGAACGCTGATGGCTTGGGAAAAAAGTCACAGACAAGGTTGTACTTGAGTTTAACTGAAACAAAGCAGAGATTGGATTTTTTTAAAAAACCAGCCAGGTTTTTATAAATGGAATTTAAAATATATAGATAAGAAGACATTCAAAAGACAAAACAGAAATGAATCTCTCTCACAATGAGAGCTTCACGCATTCTTTCATTCGCCCACACCTTTCCATTCCTCCCTCCACATAAATTCATTCCTGGCTAGAGTTGCCAGAAAAAATACAGGACACTCAGTCAAATTCGAATTTCAGACAAACAAGGAACACACACACATACACAAACATACATTTAGTATACCAACTGTATATACCTTACACATATATGCATATTTATTAATAAATAGATTTATATATATATTATGTAATATATATTTAGTATAAGTGTTTTCCTAACTATATAATATAAAAATATATTTAATATACATTTTAGTATAAGTATATACCAAATATTGCATGAAACACACTTAAATACTAAAAAATAATCTGTTGTCTATCTGAAATTCAAATTTACCTGGGCATCCTTTGTGTGTGTGCTAAATCTGGCAACCCTGCTCCTGGCCCCAAAGCCAGGCCCCTGACAGCTCCGATGGAAGGTGTGGCGGTGAGTCCTAATGAGGATTATATTTATCCAGTGGGGTGGCTGTACTTCCTCCCTGCTCTAGCGAGAGGCCCTGAAGTTCACGGGGTTACCCCTCCGAGGCAATGACCGTGGGTAGCTGTCGGCCCCCAGGGTGGAGTTTCGGGGCTGAATCCTGAGGACAGTGGGGAAGCCTCCCGCCCCGAGGACGGGGCGCCAGATCTATCCGCCCGAGAGACGAACAACGAAAGCGGCAGTGACTCCCTTTGGCCTCCAGGGGTCCGAGGAGAAGCAGCTCGGTCCTGGGAGTGGGCAAAGGGGACATGGTCGGGACTCCTGTCCTCCCGTAGCTCGGGCGTGGCTCCGGCCACAGGAGCTCGCGCCGCGGGCTCACAGGAAGGCGCCCCGGATGTCCCGGCTCCTGACGGCCTGCTCCCGGCCTCCTCGGCCGCCTCGCGACCCCTGGCGGCGGCATCTGGACACGCCGCTCACTCGCTGAGCCCGTTCCCGCCTGAATCCCGACACGTGCACGGAGCACCTGCACTGGAGGTGGAGAGTCCTGGGGAAACAAGTGCTTCATGGGGCAGGGCAGAAGAAAGTGACCGTTTCCACCGAAGACACCTCTTTCAGGGTCTTCAGAGACAAGGGAAGACCTGAGCTCCTGGTAGAAAGTCTCCTAGGGACAATCACACTGCTCCTGAGAGCATCTTTGCCCTCGTCTTCCACAGGTATTAGGTAGCTTAATGCTCCGCTGGCCCCATCACTTAGACCACCTTGAGTAAGTGTGATAGGGAATCCATCTTTTTAACTACAAGACTTACCAAACTGTAAGAAAAATACAAGTAGACATCTTGCTCAGTCAAAATTAGTAGTATCTTTTGCTGCAAACGCAAAACAAAAAGATGAAGGTCTTGTGTCTTGTTTTACCTTACTCACACAATGATTCCATCCTCTCCCCTTCTCACAATGCTGTACAGACGTTCTCTAGGCAGACAGAAAAATCAAGAGACAGATGTTCCAAGTGAAAACCAAGGGCAAGACATGTCCTAACCACCAAATGACTGTCTCTCGGCCTCCTTCTCCACCCAATGCAAGTTAACTGACAAACACTGTCAAGGTCTTCATGGTGGGTGGTTTTTTTATGTGTCCACTTGGCTTGGCCAAGGTACTCTGATATTTTGGTCAAACACTGGATGTTGCTGCGAAGGTATTTTTTTAAACGAGAATAACATTTCAATCAGTAGACTTGAAGTAGATTATCCTCCATAATGTGAGCAGGTCTCATCCAATCAGTTGAAGGCCTCAAAAGGAAAAAGATTCACTTCCCCCAAGGAAGGAAGGAATTCTGCCTCCAGACTGCCTTTGGACTCAAGACTGCATCAACTTTTCCCTGTCTCCCAGCCTGCCAGCAGCCCACTCTGCAGATTCTGGACCAGCCCAGCCTCTACAATCGTGTGAGCCAGTTCCTTAAAACACCTCTTTCTCTCCCTTTCTCTCTCATACATAGATATAGACATATCTATATCTGGCTGGCACCCTGCTCAGCCCAGACCCATCCCTCTCACCTACTCCAGAACTTGGCTCCAGCAATACCCCTCTCTTGCCTTATAAGTTTTTCCTCTCCAGTAGAAGATTTCCTTCTGCATAAAACATACTGTTATTGCTCTCATCTTTTTAAAAAAAAATCTTGATTTTATTTCTCTTCCAGCTGCTACTCTCTTTCTTTGGTCATCTTTGTAACAACATTCCTCTAAAGAGTTGTGTGTGCTCTCTGTCTCCAATTCTCTCCTCCCATTCTCTTTGTTTGCCTTTTTTATTGTGAAATACAACACATATACCAAAAAAAGGGGGAGTGGAGGGTAAAAACAGAACCATACAGCTTAATGATTTATCCAAAACAAATACCCTTGCTACCACCATCCAGGTCAAGAAAAATAGCACATTAGCAAGAGCACAGAAGTCTTCCTAATGCTTTCTTCCACTTCCTGCCCGTCTGCCCCCAAAGGTAGCCACCATCCTAATTTTTATGATCATCACTTCCATGATTTATTTTATTGCTTTACCTTCTAGGCATGCATCCCTCAACACTGTACTTTAGTTTTACCTGTTTCTAGAACTTTAAATAATAGGATAAAAAAAATGTCTTCTGTGGCTGGCTTCTTTCATGCAATATCATGTTGGCAAAATTCACCCATGTTGACAAATGTAACTGCATTTCATTTATTTTCATTACTTTATAGAATCCCATTGCACTAGTTATCTATTGTTGTGTAACAAATTATCCCAAGATTTAGCAGGTTAAAACTAACATTAATTATATCACCTATGTCCTGAGAGTCAGGGATCATTTGTGGCTTAGCTGGGTGTTCTGACTTTGGGTGTCTCGTGTAGTTGCAGTCAAGCTGTTGCCTAAGGCTATAATCTCTGAAGACTTAACTAGGACTGGAAGATCCACTTCCAAATTCACTCACAGGGCTGTTGACAAGACTTCGGCCTCTCCATAGGTCTGCTCACGACATAGATTCCCCAGAGCAAATAGTCCAAGAGGAAAAATGTGAGTGAAGGCGCTCCCAAGATGGAAGCTGCAATGTTTTTTATAACCTAATCTCAGAAGTGACACACTGTCAGTGCTGCTGTTTGCTATTGATCACACAGACCATCCTGGTCCAGTGTGGGAAGGGACCACCCAAGGACATGAGCACCAAGAGTTAGGGATCACTGGGGACCATCTTGGCGGCTCCCCATCACAACCTTTGTATAAACATAGAAAACTTTATCCTTTCTATAATCAATCAATATTTGGATTACTTTTATTTTGGGGCTATTATGAACATTCTTGTACATGTCTATTGGTGTATATGTGCATGCATTTCTGCTGGATAGATACCTAGAAGAGTAATTGCTAGGTCACTGCCTATGCATAAGGTCAAGTTTAGTAACTAATGGCAAACAGTTTTAGGAAGTGATCTACAAAGTTACAACCCTACCAGGAGTAGATGTGATTTCCAGTTGCTGCACGTCCTCAATACTTGGTATTGTCAATCTCTTCAAATTCTGCCATTCTCATGAGCATGTATTGTCAATCTCTTCAAATTCTGCCATTCTCATGAGCATGTAGTGATATCTCATTGTGGCTTTCATTTGCATTTCCCTGATGGATAAAGAGCTTGAACAGCTTTTTTTTTTTTATGTGTGTGTTAGGACCTTAGGATATAGTGTTTTGTGAACTGTAGTAGATGTGGAGACATGGCACTCATCTCCTCCTTCCAGGAAGGACTTGCTGCCCAGCAGCTGAGTGGTCCCCAGACAGCCTCCCGCCAGTGGCTCCTTCAGGGTCAGCCTCGACTGTAGAGAACCACCTTGTCCAAGGTCACGCTCTCCCTGGGGAGCTCATTCTCTGACTGAGCAAGGCAGACTCTAAAGGTACAGCCGTACCAGCCTGACACGGGACACAGGACACATTAATGAGCACCCTTCACCAAGTTAGCCTGGGCTTTGCTGGGCCTACATCGAAGTTCATCTCTTTTCTCTGCCCGAACCTGCTTCCTCCCCCTTTTGTTCACAATAAGCATCTTGATTCTTAATAAACATCTTGCACCACAAACTCCTTCTCAGGGTCTGCTTCTGAAGAACCCAGTCCGTGACACAAAGTGTCTTTTTAAGCCTATTGCCCATTTTCCTGTTGAGGTGTCTGCCTTTTTTTTTTCTTACCAATTTGTTGGTACTTTTTGTTTAGTATGGATACAACTCCTTTGTTAATTGCATGTATGGCAAATATCTTCTCCCACTCTGGGGCTTGCTTTCTTCATTTCTTTATTGTGTCTTTGGACAGAAGTCCTTCATTTGGATGTAATTCAGTTTCTCAATTTTTTTTCCTTTTTAGACATGCTCTTTGTATCCTACCCTAAGGTCATAAATATATTCTCCTATATTCCAAAAGCTTTTATTGTTTTGCCTTTCAATTTTAGACTTATATGCCACCTGAAATTAATTGTTGTATAAAGCATGAGACAGAAGCCATGTATCTTTGTTTTCTTTTTTCCCAAATGGATATCCTATTGTCCCAGCATCATATTTTGAAAATGCCTTCCTTTCCCCCACTGCTCTGCAGCACCAACTTGTCACATATATCAAGTGCGTGAGTCCATCCACACGTGGGGGGCTGTTTTTGGATTCCCATTCTGTATCGTTGGCCTCCTTGTCTGCTCTTGTCCCAATACCACACTGTTATAATTCCCCTTCTGAATTTCAAAGCTGCTTGGAGTGGGGTTTTTGTCTCCAGTTGTTCCACTGAAATGGCTCTTATGAAGATCAGCAATACTTCCTCCTGGTTAATCCAGGGGTCAATTCTCGGTTCTCCCCTCTCTTGTCTTCTCAGTGCAATTGACACCAATGATGATACCTCCTTCTCCTTGACAGCGTCTGCCGGAACCCCACACTCTTGGTTTTCCCCCCAACACACGGTGTGCTCCTTCTCTGTCTCCTCCGCCATCTCGTCCTCACTCCAGCCTGATAGCGTTACCCCTCCTCAGGGCCCAGACATCTCTCACTTATTTCTTTGTTGATCTCATTCAGTGAGTAAGTGCCGTTTCAACCCAAATTTCTATTTTGAGGTGGACCTTGTTCTTAAGCTCCAGACGTACACACTCAGCTGCCCACCTAACTTTTCATTTGAAGAATCTCAAACTAACATATCCAACACAGAACTTCTAATCTTTTCCCCCGAATATGTTCCACGTCTTGCCTTGATCTTGTCTGCTGACAGCAACTCCATCCTCCTAGTTGCTCAGGCGAAAACCGTAGAAGGATCTTTACTCCTCTCTTTCCCTCATAACAGCACATTCACTTCATTAGGAAATCCTGCTGGATTTACCTTCAAGATATGCACATCCCAAATCCACTGCACCCCACCTCCATGGCTGCCGCCCCATCGAAGCCTCCATGCGGACAAAGGGATAGCTATACAGGCATACCTCGTTTTATGGTGCTTCACAGATTTTTTTTTCCCACAAATTGAAGGTTTGTGGCAACTCTGTGTCAAGAAAGTCTGTCAAAGCCATTTTCCCCACAGAATTTGCTCACGTGTCTTTGTGTCACTCTTTGGCATTTCTTACAATATTTCAAACTTTTTCACTATGATATTTGTTACGGTGATCTGTGACAGTGACCTTTGATGTTACTATTGCAAAAAGATTATGACTCGCTGAAGGCTCAGATGATGATCTGCTTTTTAGCAATAAAGTATTTTAAAATTATGTATGGTTTTTTAGACATAATGCTATTGCACACTTAATAGACTACAGTATAGTGCAAGCATAACTTTTATATGCCCTGGGAAACCAAAAAAATCTTATGACTCACTTCATTGCGCTATTCACTTTATTGCGCTGGTCTGGAACAGAGCCTGCAACATCTCTGAGGTACACCTGTATAGCATCCATTGCCTTATAACACATGTAAAAATTCCAGGGAGAATTCTGCAGTAACCTTCTAATTGGTCTTCCTACTTCAACCCCTCTCTCCTTAGTCTTTTTTTTTTTTAACATAATAGCCAGAAGTATCCTTTTAAGACATAAAAGGATCAAAACCCTGTCACTCCTCTGCTCAAAACCCAGCAGTGGCTCCCCCTTCACTCAGAGTAGAAGCCGAAGTCCTTAAACAACTGAAAGGCCCTGCCTTCTGCGACCTTGACCTTCAATATCTCTCTGAGCTCATCTCTTGCTGCTCTCCCCTCGCTCACTCTGCTCCAGCCGATCCAGCCACTTTGATGGCCTCTTTGATGTTCCCCGCACTTGCCAGCCACTCCTGTCTTACAGCCTGTGTGTCAGCTTTGCCCTCTGTCTGGAACACTCTTTCCCCAAATATCTGCACGGTTAACTTCTTCACTCCTGCAAGGCTTGGCCCAAATGTCAGCTTGAGATGAGACCTGTCTTGACCACAAAAAGTGAAACCTGTCCTCCATCTGCCTGACTTGTTTTTCTCTACTTTCTTTTTTCCCATCACTCTTATCACCTTCAATTATACTATTTAAATTACTTATCAATTATGTTTATTGTTCATTCTTTTTCTCCTCTTTTAGAATGTACAGCAGGGGTCTTTATTTGCTTTTGTTCTTTTCTGTTTTCTTTGTATCCCAAGCACAGTCTACTGTTAGCTTTGTCCTCCACCCCTCCCCTCGGCCTCAGGTCCCTGCACCTGGAGCCCATGAGGAACCCGTCAGTGATGGTCTTCCGGGGTAGCCCCGCTGTCGGAAGCAGTGGTGCAAGTAAAGACACGTGGGTTGTACAGTGCAGCCCCTGTGGAGGAAGGTGCCTGGGTCCCAGCTCCAGCTCCATCACCAACTGTGACAAGTCACTTCTCTTATCTGAGTCTTTGTTTCCATGTCTCTCCCTCACATCAATGCCTGGCCCTCTGTGGGCGCAGCTGGAAGTGTGATCTACTTCAAACCAGAGCTGCTGAGAAGGGGCCTCCCAGGTTCTCAGCACTTGCATACACGCTGTCATGAACTCCCCACGGTAATGCCCCTCCATGGAGGTAGCACCAAGACTAAAATCCATGGATTCTGTTCCCGTACCTACCTTCTCTCTGCTTATATTAGGCTGTGGAGAGATTGGGGGACAGGCACTCGGTTCAATCAGATTATAAGTACCTAGCACTAAATGCAAAGAAAATTTTACGAATCATACAGAGGGAGATGGAGGAAGGCTTTTTTTTTAAGATTTTTTTTTCTCGCTCTAAAAATTATTCAACACACTGAAACAGTCACAATTCTACTCAAAACTCAGTTTTAGTATTAGCAAACCTAAAATCATCTAAAGTGCGCTGCCCCATTTGTGTCATTCCTGACGCTCGGAGCGATACCCTGTCATCAAGTCAGCAGACTTGAAAGATGTGGAGGTTCAGTGTATAAAGAAATAATACTGTGAGTCATAACACTAGTTTCATCTCCAATTCTCAAAAGCACTATTCGGAAAATCACAGTAATCCTCATAATTTGCATGATAATGGGCCCGGATCAGCATTTTGTGAGTGGGGTAGGGAAGCTGGAGCACGATCTCAGGACAGTGGAGAAAGAGCAACTGCAGAGTCCGGAACCAGGAGTTGGTTGTGGGGAAAACAGCAACTCCGAGACATTTGGAAGGGATGCCCTGCTTCCCTTCAACTTGGGGTACCTCTTCTGGTGCTCCCCCTTCTCTCTCTCATATATGTGTTGTCACATCAAGAAGAGGAGGCTCTGGAAAATTTTGGAAATTTGATGTACAGCACAGCCAGCAACAGGAGTCCCAGGAATGTGGCAGAGAATCAAGAAATTATAAAAAGCTGGAGAGGGCTTCCCTGGTGGCGCAGTGGTTGAGAGTCCACCTGCCCATGCAGGGGACACGGGTTCGTGCCCCGGTCCGGGAAGATCCCACAGGCCGCGGAGCAGCTGGGCCCATGAGCCATGGCCGCTAAGCCTGTGCGTCCGGAGCCTGTGCTCTGCAACGGGAGAGGCCACAGCGGTGAGACGCCCGCGTAACGCAAAAATTAATTAATTAATTAATTTAAAAATAAAATAAAAATAAAAAGCTGGAGAAACTTTGGATGTGATTATAAAGCAAGTAGACTAATTTTTTACAAAGATATAGATGCAGAGTAATCCATATAAATGAGGGAGGCTAGAGTTATCCCAGCAATATTACTGAATGTCTCCTTGGGAGTCCTCAGATGCACTTTAAATAAAAATCATGATTTTTAAAAAGGCACTCATTGAATTTTAGTCACATGCTTAATTTTTCATCGAAATATCAGCAAATTTGACTACCCTCCCAATTCATCATCTCTAAATGACTTTTCACAGTAAAAAAAAATAATAAATATTCTCTCAAAGGATGGTCAGATGCCAGCACAACTGTTCAGAAGAATATTTCAGCGGTTCCTCAATTATTTCAACCAAAGACATTCCAAAGACTCCCTGGACTTGGATAGCATCTTAGGAAAAAGGGCACCACTAAAGGAAGGGCAGCTGTTCTACAAGGATCCACTCACTTGGAGGCACACGTTCAGTTTGTTGGGAAGAGTGGGATTTTGGGGGCGGGGGGCAGGACACGTTTTGGGTTGAGGTTTTGGGCAAAGGTACAGAGGCAATTATCAAAATCTTTTATGGTTATAATATATAACAGCTATAGTGTTCATTTTTAGACACCCTGTTTGCACTATCACACTGCTCTGGATTCAATTTGGAAAATTCTGTATTTTTTTTAGTTGGTGCACATGTTAAGTGAACGGTCTTCAACTGTAACATAAAACTATCTTTGACAATAAAACATTTGCAAGAGGTTTAAATGCACACTATTCTCAAGGAACATGGCCTCACTGGTCCTAACGGTCACTAAATAGAACTCATTCTCTTTGAAAATAAGTACTCTATACCTCTTTGTAGATAGAAGTTACTATATATTTTGAATTCCAACTTTTGAGAGACAATTTTCTATGAATATCTCATGTTTCTGCAAACCTTGTGAGCAGAGGCACACTGCTTTTGTTCCAGACTATCTTTTTATGCGTGCATAGGAAACAGCCTCGGAAGAAAGAGTATCTCCCTCTTGGGCAGCTTTGCTTGCATACTCTTTTTTTTTTTTTTTTTTTTTTGCGGTACGCGGGCCTCTCGCTGTTGTGGCCTCTCCCGTTGCGGAGCACAGGCTCCAGACGCTCAGGCTCAGTGGCCATGGCTCACGGGCCCAGCCGCTCTGCGGCATGTGGTATCTTCCCGGACCGGGGCACGAACGCGTGTCCCCTGCATGGGCAGGTGGACTCTCAACCACTGCGCCACCAGGGAAGCCCTGCTTGCATTCTCAAAGAGTAGGTTTCAATTCCTCAGCATGTGCAGCATCCACCTGAGCTACTCCAATCAGCCCCATGGAACTTGGGAGACAGAGGAGTAGATGGGGAACAGGAAGCTCACGCAGCCTCCAGTGCCTCTGACTTGGGAGTCTCCTGTCTTCTGCCAGCATCCATGGCACTGTGGCAGGTTAACTTGTTAGCTTGCACACACAGTAAAAATCTCAGACCCTTCAATAGTTTTTGACATCTACCATCCAAAAATTAATTTTGTAGAATAAAAGGATTTTTTTTGTCCTACCTGACTTCCACCTCTCTCAAGCAATCTAATACATTTGTATTAACAGACGTGGATTGTCTTTGGGAGTTTGTTGCAAAGGGGCTTAATGTTTCTAGCCAGAAAACCGAGAAGTAAATTTAATATATTAAAGGACACATGTAATAAAGGCTAGGGTTAGACAGGAATACAAAACATTAAAGGGAAGGAGGTAAGCCTAGAAGGTGGCGATAGAAATAAATTACACAGTCATGTCTTTAATTTTGGTTCTTTGTGTCACAAACTAAACCATTCTTTGCTAAAGAAAATCATAGCCCTATCGCCCTCTACCGGAACCAGGCTAGAAACTACAGGGAAATAGTTTTAAAGTTCTTTATGGAATCTGCTCATAATTATCCAGATTTTAAAGTGTACACTTCAGGTTTCCAGTAACCCAGCCTGGCAGGTTAATGCTGGACCATCTAGTGCCGAAAAGAGTGGACAGTCCTTCTCATGCTCACCTGTAATTTGTAGCAGCCACTGACTGCAGGGACCACTAACAGAGCTGTAGACTTTGCTGGAAGTCCCTGGAAGCCACACCTAGCACTTCCGCCCTCACCTGTCACACTTTCTTTCCATGGACAACAGCTGCTTAGAACCCTCCCCTCATGTATTAACCCCATCACCAAACCTACTCAGTTCCACCTCAAAAAATATCACTTTGCTACACAGTGAATGCCAACCCTTCAATTCCAGCAGAGTAGCATCATTTTGTGAACTCAAATGGTGAGTGCCAAAGGTCCAAACCTTCATTTTTGCTTAAATGGCGGTATATCAACATTTCAAAGCAGCATATGCAAATATTTTGATCATGCATTGAAATCAGAAAAGAATGTATAATGCACCAATAAATGTATTATTTATTTACAAATTATAGAAGTGTACAATTGTACAATATATTATGTACATTATAAAACACACAAAAATAGAAATTTAAAAGGCTGAGATTAAATACAAACAACTGCTTTAACATTTTCCCAGTGGACTGATTACCTGCATATTCCTGGGAGGTACACGCCCCCACCTGAAGCCACAGCCCTAAAGCAGGCCAATGATTGCTAGACTTGAATTTTTAGCTCAAGTTACAGAAAAATGTACAAGATCACAGCTTTTTTTTAGTTTTGCAAAATAGCTCTAGCATCAAGTTTAAATGTGTGAAGATGCTTGATGCTAACTTTTTAAGACATATTTGGGCTAATCACTGCACAGCTGGTAGGTAAAATGTCACATTATGGTTCACTGATAGCTGTTTCAGTTACTATAAGGCAGATTAAATAGGGGATTTCATGGAGTTGAATAAGAATATTTGGGGAGGAAAATGCTTTAAAGAAACACTTAATAATAAAGGATGAAGGTTTGCCTTTTTCTTTTTTTAAGCCAACAAGTAGCTAGCACCTTAAAAAACTCCTCTGCCTACAGTGGAAAGACAAACTAAAAAAGGCATTCCAAACAATGGTCATTAGCCAATGCAAATGGATTAAAACAGACTGCCACAAATCTGCCTGCCCTAATACCTATGAGTCATTAAGAACACAAATTCTTTGCTTTTTACAGCCCCAGTGTCCAATCACAGACCCAGCCACACTGAAACTCAGTAAATATGTGATGATGAACAACCCCTCAAAAAATATGCGAAGTGCTTGCTGAATTGCATTTGAAGTAACAATTGTTGCTAAAGGCCACTCCAGTATCTGGTTTTGATTGGCTGAAGTGAATAACTGGATAAATATTATGGTCGAGAATTATATGCTCAGAGAACCTCATCACATTCCTCAACACCCTTGCTCCCTTTTTCCACATCAGTCCATTGGTGTCCACCCACTCTGTTTCCACTCAGGGCCTGAGCTTCCACCTCGCAGTGGAGCCCTGCAGCCAGACAGGCTCAGCATCCTTCTGCACCCCTCAGTGCAAGCTGGGAGAAATACAGTAATGTTCTACACAGAAAACCTTATTCAATGTACTCAATTTTTAAAAAATATTCACGAACTTTTTTTTTTAATTTTAAAGGACATGAACACCTGACTTCAAGACTGAGATATGCACATGGGGCCTAAATCAAGTTTCATAACACAAAACTTTACAACTGAAAGACTTTCAATTGTGGTCTCCTCTGGACGAGTACCTTTTGTTTTAATAGGTACTTTATCAATTTAAAGAGAAAAATATTATACAATTTAAGTAGCTTAATTTCATAAATAACCAGTTTCACTTTGTATATGCACACTGAATGTTTTCGCCTATATATTCATCTATTCTGTTGACAAAACGTCAGTGTTTCTTGATGGGAACAAAACTGAAACTGCACTCAGTGAAAGTTTCCATTTGATTAAATGCAAACCAGGGTAAATTAGTTATTAAATCTCAATAATAGAGAAAGAAAGAAGGGATGTAGAATTCAGAGACTTGCTGGAAAGATGAGAACTATAAAATGAAAGCTCAGTTCTTTCACTATTGCAATATGGAAAGAGCTCATTAGAAGCAAATGTATTATTTGGTTAGGAAGTACACATATATCACACAAATGGCAAAGGAAAACAGGCTAGTAGGGTTTCCTAATGAGGTGATGCTGTTTTTTTAAGCACTGTGGTGAGTTACTGGGTTGTAAAACCATCCTCTAGCCTTAAAATCAGAAAGAAGCCAGTTTGAATAACTTACAAAGCCTCTTTAAGACAAAATAGCCACTAGAATAGAAATACTTCTCTTGAAAAGTATCTTTCAAGAAAACCAGGAGTGCGCATACTACACACTGTTTCATTTGCTCGCTTTCCTTGCCTTCATGCCACCTGCGTTTTCTCTAACCTCTCCTTTCACTGGATGCTACAGGCTGGCTCACTCTCCTCCACCTCACTTAGGTGGCCAGCAGCTTCCCAGCAAAACCTGACTCGAAAATTAAACCCACCCTCTACTTATAAAATGAAACAAATCCTCAGTGGCGCTTCTGCTTCCCAAGGAAGGGTCTCACTAACACCTTTAAAAGAAAAATAGGTGATGGAGGTTCCAGTGAAAAAATTGCTTTGATCGTATTATAGGAAATATTACATCCTAAATTTAGAACCCAAAAACCCCCCCATTCATGTTTTTGGTTAAGTTTCAAATTTTATTTCCAACTACTGCAGTAACAAAATACCAGTGGTAATTCTGCATGGAAAGTGACAACCTTCTAAGTAAAGAAGGTCACAAATTAGTATTCCAAGAGTACTTTGGTCTGTGGAGATTTTGATAGGAGAGGATTATTATAATCAGTCCTATAATAGAGACATGCTTCCTCCGTATCTAGTAATACCTCAATAACTCAGCATGTACACATTTCTGCTCTTTATACGCACTCCCTTCCAGGTTGTACTGTGTGAGAGTGTGAGGGGAAAATTCTTCCCAATCATGGGTTTTTCTATAGTATACAGAAATAGCAATCACATCAGCAGTCATGTATATTATTATTAAATTTTTAGTTGAAAAATAAAAGAATGAGTTATCCTATCATATCCCTTTCTGGGAGTAAAAAGACACACCATTACAAACGTAAAATGAGTCAAACTTCTATTTTATTGACAGGAGTCCAAAATGAATACAAAAAAATGCCTCGTTTGCATGTTATATTTTTCCTTAAAAGGCTTCTGATAGAGTCAGGTAGATTAAAAGCTAAGAATGTATTTCAGCTTTTATAATGAACCTTTTAAAAAAGGTTTAATAACATAAGTCACCAATATCAGAGAACATATGGTCCCACAATCATTTTTAGATCTACAGCTTATAAAAGGAATTAGATCCTGTATTGATCTGCTAAAATAGAGGCTTAAAAATGTTTTAAGCCATTAAAAGCCATTTTTATAATCTGATAACTCTGGGCAATTAAAAGAAGGAAAATCCCAAAATGTAGCCCTCTATATTATGTGGAATGTGACAGAATGCCAACTTACGACCAAGATAGGCAAAAATAAAATGTTTAAAGCTATGAATGGAGCTGTTATAAATACGCTTGTATCACTGCAAAATGTCAATAAGTGAATAGAGCTTACCAAGACATTAAAACTTGAGCAGATGTTACTTAAAACATTTGTGGTGTTTACCATACTTTAACGTTTGTTAAAACTAAAGCTAAACAAAGAAAAGTCGCTCATTTATAGACTGTTTTTCATGTACCTTTACTTTCACTGGGACCATAAATGATCAGATAATACATAGCCCACACTTCTGGACAGTTATAACAAAGGGTTTATTATCATTTGCAGATGAAATAAATGCACCATCCCATACCTGAAAGGCTTTCACAAGCCTTAAGCATTTTTCAGACTGTACCAAGGCACCACCACTGCCTAGATATATTATGCACCCATTTCTAGTAAAGAACTAACACCTCCTTCAACATCAGTTCTGCACTGTTTCTGGTTTATTACACACTTCCAAAACAGCAAAAATTTGCAAATATGTGCAAATACTGTGGTCCATTCATAGTACTGCTTAGTCATCATCTTCCTCCTCTTCTTCCTCTTCCTCAAAGCTATCTTCAAAGCCCTCGCTGTCCTCCTGGTCTTCATCCCCCTCTACTGCTGTATCCCACTGTGGGTGATTTTCTGGCACAGGCTTAGCCTCATGAACTTCCAACTATAAAAAAGAATTAAATGTAGACTTCAGAAACTTGGGGAGGAATAATGGGAGAAATACCTGGTAAAGAAAAGGTTTCTTTGACTGCAGCAATTATAAAGAAATAGATTTTATGCTTTTAACTCTAAATTTAACATACTTAGAACAGATATTCATCCCAGAAATAAAAAGGTGAATCTACTAACACGTAAGTATAGTTAAATTTCTAATGTAGTTTGATTTTAGGAGCTTATACTATTTATCCTGTGGCATGAAAGATGAATAATTGTGATTCTTGAGTGAGAACACTGAGTAATGTCTTAATAAGTCTTCTGCTGATGAAGAAAAACTCAAGTGTGACTTCCAAAGAGGTATTTGCAGCCTCCAGCCTCATGAAGTAACATTCTACAGCCAATGGAAAGAAATACAGTATTCTCGTGGGGGAAAAAAAGGTATGTCTTTGCTGGCTCCCTTCTCTTAGGTCTCCAGTATACAGTGCAACAATATTTCTTCAGCACAATCTCTCTAACACAGTAGCATGCCTCTTATAAAAAGCTCTGATGGGAGTGTGCTTCAAATGATACACAAATGTATACTCTAAAATGATCAAAAACAAATTAGTTTTGGAAATCAATAAACACTACAATGGAATCTGTGGGAAAACACATGTGCTTTTTAAAGAAAACAGAACCCATTTGGTGAGGCCCTGTAAAGTTACAGCATATTACAGCACATTAAAATGTATCACGTAAGTTATACTCAAGGTTCTAAATCATTACACTGTTAATACAACTTGTTTATTATTGAAAGAGTAGTCCATCAAGTATATTACCTAAAAGTATGAGATGACCTCTTTTTCTATTATTCTACATTTCAAAACTAGAAAACCTTCCCCAGTATATTAAGCACTTATTCAAATAGACAACCATATGCAATGCATAGTCATTATTCTTACCTTCAATGGTTTAATCTGATCCAAACCCATATAGGAGTCTGATCTTAGAAACACTGTATATTGATAATTTCCAGGCTTTCCTGGTGCAGGAAACTTCAGTTCTACCTAGAATATAAAATCAGCACTTAAAATCTATATTTTGAGGAGTGGAAGAAACAACAGCTCACTCCTAAAATATTTAGACCAGAGTATTTAATAGCTAGGGTTTACTCAGATGACACAGGAGGTCCTAATAAATGTTACAAAAGTTCTAACAACAACAAATACACACATATATGACGTTTATGTCATATATATACTATACAAAAAGAAAACAAAAAGAGGCAGAATTGATGGGGTTAATTTCTATCTCCACAATTCAAGAAAGCATATTTAAAGCAACTAAGTTCTATGTTGACCATCACATCTTGACAACTTGAAGAAATTAAGTTGGGTATAAAAGTAAAATAAATGAAATGGACTAAAATAGACTTCACCAGAGACGAAAGAGTTCTTGCCAAATTTTCTTATTTCTACGACAAATGCTGTGAGATAATAGAAAATATATACATTGGTCTCTGCCCTCAGTTCCAGGTAAAGAGCTCCTCAAACCCCTGTAATTTCCTAAGTGATAAGAGCACAAGGAGCATCTTTTGTTCTAATATTTGGTCTTTGACTCTGGTTCCTGACACTGAGCTTATAAATCCCTTGGAATTTCCTGGATAAGAATGAGTTCTCTTCTAATGAGGTGGCTCTTGGCTCTAGATGAGGACTGGTCACCAGAAAGCCCAAACCATGATGAGAGGCTTAGAACTTTTAGTCCCACGCCCCCAGTCTCCAGAGAAGGGCTGGAAACTGAATTAATGATCAATTATGCCTTTGTGATAAAGCCTCCATAAAAATCCCCGAAGTAGGGGTTCTGGAAGCTTCCGAGTTGGTGAACATGTGCAGGTGCTGGGAGAGTGGATTGCTCAGAAAGAGCACGGAAGCTCCATGCCCCTTCCCACATACCCTGCCCTAGGTATTTCTTCCATCTGGATATTCATCTATATCCTTTATCATATTATTTTCATAATAAACTGGTAAATATGTTTCCCTGAATTCTGTGAGCCATTCTAGCAAATTATTGAACCCAAGGAGGGGGATCATGGGAACCACGATTTACAGCCAGTTGGTCAGAAGTATAGGTGACAACCTGGCACTTGTGACTAGCATCTAAAGATGGAGAGCAGGGGAACAGCAGTCTTGTGGGACTGAACCCTTAACCTGAGGTAGATATCCAGGTAGACAGTGTCAGCACTGAGTTAAACCACAGGACACTCAGCTGGTGTCACAGCGAATTGCTTGGTGTGGGGAAAAGCCCACAAACTGGTATCAGAAGTGTTGAGAGTGTGGCAGTAGTGTTAGAGTAAAGGAGAAACACATGGGAGAAGTACGTTTTTTTCTTTACAGATGTCCAATGCCTTACAAGGTCAAAAAGATACGTTATTTCCTATCATATACTAATAAACTTCAAATACAAACATTTACGAACTCTTAGAAGTTTCTACTCCACTTGGACAAAGGAAGAATACATTTTTATGATGACATTTAGATGTTCTGGTAATCTGCCTCCACTTTCCAAAATCCAGATTTTGTTGGCAAGATTATATATTAAAATTTGCCATTAAAACAAACAAGCTAGGGCTTCCTTGGTGGCGCAGTGGTTAAGAATCCGCCTGCCAATGCAGGGGACACGGGTTCAAACCCTGGTCCGGGAAGATCCTACATGCTGCGGAGCAACTAAGCCTGTGCGCCAGAACTACTGAGCCTGCGCTCTAGAGCCCGCAAGCCACAACTACTGAGCCCGCATGCCACAACTACTGAAGCCCGTGTGCCTAGAGCCCATGCTCCGCAACAAGAGAAGCCACCGCAATGAGAAGCCCGTGACCACAACGGAGAGTAGCTCCCGTTCACCGCAACTAAAGAAAGCCCGCGCCCAGCAACGAAGACCCAACACAGCCAAAAATAAATAAATAAAATAAATAAATTTATAAAAAAAACAAACAAGCTAGAAAACATCATGGGAGAATTTTTTTTTTAATTAATCTCAAAGTTTGGCCCCTCTAACTATAACATCAAACCTACAAATCATAAAAGAAAAAGACTACTAAATCATACCATCAAACACCCAGATAAACCAATGGATAAACAAATGAGTAAATATTTCTATTTTTGCTTGATAAAAACAGCCACAATAGTACAACAAACTGGGGAGAAATATCTGCAACACACATCACAAAGGGCTGATTTCATAATATTTAAACAAAAATAAAGTCCCAAAACCAATTTAAAAGACCAATATAACCCAACAAAAATGCACGACGGTCACAGACACACAAAGAAATATGATTCAAACACACTGAAAGATGTACAGTTTCCCTCTTAAGAGAAATATAAAATTAAACTACATTGAATACAGCCAGCATAGTAAAAATTGATTCAGGCAAGAATCATCAACATATGCTAAAATGAGTGGGTTAAAGACTGTTGGAGAACAGGGTATTCACATAGTGTCCAAGTATCACCCCACAGATTGGAGGAAGACACACTTTTTACAACAGAGAAAAGACTTAACTAAATGATCAACCATCATATATCACCAATATCAGGCAAACTAATATAATGTGCCCCTGATGTGATGCACTAAGAAGGTTATTACATCACGTACGCAGTATTTTTGCCAAAAATATTTGAGAAGAATATAAGCGTGAGTAACCAATAAGACAAATTCAGATTAAGGGATATTCTATAAAATACCTTGCCTGGACTCTTCAAAAATATCAATGGCTGGGACTTCCCTGGTGGCGCAGTGGTTGGGAGTCTGCCTGCCAATGCAGGGGACACGGGTTCGAGCCCTGGTCCGGGAAGATCCCACATGCCGCGGAGCGGCTGGGCCCGTGAGCCATGGCCGCTGAGCCTGTGCGTCCGGAGCCTGTGCTCCGCAACGGGAGAGGCCGCAACAGTGAGAGGCCCACATACCGCACACACACACAAAAAATGTTAAAATTACTCTCAAAAATACCCTTAAGTTGGTACCAACTCTAAGTGTCAAATAAACAAGAAACTACTTCATACATGTACGACTTGGTTAGAAAGGTGGGAAAAAACTTTTTGGATTAAAAATCATCATCATAGATCTTGAAATTCAAAGCCTTGCTCTTGTCCACCAAGTCTGGGTAGACAGAACTTCTTCCTAGAAAAATAACATAAAAAATCAAGAAGAAAAACAAGAAAATCCAAGGGCAAAATATGTTCATCACAAAGCTATATTACTGATGTCACTGACAGCGGACAAAGCAATGTAACAAAAAATTCCACTCTAAAAAACGAATCACCAGTTCTTATATTTGTTTTTTAAGACAAAAGGTATATATCTGAGCACTAACCCAAAGAGGATAAAAATAATAAATTTTTGTAAAACATAATTAAATTCTGGAGATAAGGTAAGGCATGTGTTCTTAGATAGTAACAGTGAAAACTCCCCAAAATAAGTTGAGAACAAGGTTTTAGAAGACTACCAAGTTGTAGTTCAGTACTTTATAAATTTCCAATGAGCTCCCTCCAAAATATGTCAGAGAATAGTTATAAAATGTAATAAGCCAAATATGATAAACTGATTTCTACACTGTTTTCTATATTTAAATAATGTTGTTGGATAATTACCTCTTCCATATCTTTTAGTGTGCACACATGATATGGCATAGATATTAATGTCTGTTCCTTCCTATCTGCGATATAAAGCCACCACCATTCTTGTTTTTCCTGCAAAGAAAAATAAATATAAATAACCAAAAAGAGTTAGAGAAATACAATTTTGCCTTGTCTCATTTTAGCAGTATGGTTATCCCTTGGTACCTGAGGGGGACTGGTTCCAGACACGCCCCCCCACACCCACAATGTGGACACCAAAATCCATGAATGCTCACAGCCTTTATATAAACTGGTGTCGTATTTGCATATGATTTGTTTCATCTCTAGATTACTTACAATATCTAATACAACGTAAATGCTATGCCAGTACCCAGCAAATTCAAGTTTTGCCTTTTGGAACTTTCTGGAATGTACCCCCCTAACATTTTCAATCCATAGTTGGTCAAATTCATGGATGCAAAACCCACAGATGCAGAGGGCCAACTGTATTTTCCTTGTTTTATTCGTTGCTGTATCCCCAGCACAGACTCAGTGCCTGGTACAAAATAGATGTCAATAAATATTTACTGAATGAATAAATTGTTCTTAACCATTTGTAGATCTGCTCTCCACAACACTTTTGTATGTAAGTTTGGTGTTTCAAATGGCCCCTTAAACGCTATTGATGAACCTCTGTATTAAAAACCCGATTAATTGTAAATGACAAAAGATATGCTAAAAAAGAAAACAGTATGAACTATTACAATATCATTTAGCAAATAATCTTAGTAATGTTACCTAGTAATAAGCAAAAGCCAGAAAGTAGGAATGGAACGGACTTACAACAATATCAGAAATTAATATATTAAAACACATTACTCATAAGAGAGCATCTCAGATTCTAAGAGCCTGTTAGTAAAAGAGCCTACCTTTTACTGCACATGATTTTAATAAGCTCAGCATTTTTAGTTGTACTTCATAAAAGATTAGGACCAGAAAAAGAGCTGGGTAAAAAAATTGCCACCAGAATGCACAATGGTAGCAGAGAGCACTGACAGGAGACAAAAATCTATTAAAACAAAAATTAGAAGACTAGTCTGGAAGTACAAAACTTCAGTGTGCCCAGCAACTATCACTGTATTACAGCACAGGTCAGTAACTAAACAGTCATCTTCTTCGCATCCACTGTTTAAGAACTGGATAGAGACAATATCTTTCTAAAATGGCTTTAAAAAAAAAAAAAGTTTTGTAGCTAAAAATAAACTCTAGGATATTCCAAATATCAACCAAAAAAACAATAGACTATTCTAAAGTCTCAATTATCCAAAAGAAGGTTAAAAAAAATAACTTTTACTGAAAATAGTTTCGTAGGAAAAATGTTTGTTTCTAAGCCAAAAACACTTGCACTTTCTATTGCATTTCAATCCTAAGATATTAAAATTTGTTTTATTATCTTTCTAATAATGCTACACTAAGTTCAGCTAAAAGTTTCTGTTTAAATGCCTTAAACTACAAGGCACTGCAACATTAATAAGCAGAATAACAGATCACAAGTGCATGATTAACCCAACTTCTGCTCAACCCAAGGGTTAAGACTACCACAACAGGTATATGAGTATATATATGTTCGTCTATGAGTGTTTTGCACACACAAAATGGGTAAAACATAACAGACTCAAAATAGAGTTCAGTTGTACCTCACAGGAGATTGGTTCCAGGACCACGCCACCTCCAGGATACCAAAATTCATAGATGCTAAAGTCTCTTACATAAAGTGTCATGGTACAGTTGGCCCTCTGTATTTGCAGATGCAGAACCCACAGACACCGAGGGCCAACTGTATAAACATCTGGCCTTTGTGAGCCAAAGAGTCTCTGTTGCAACTACTCAACTCTGCCACTGTATTGCAAAAGGAATGAGTGTGACTCTGTTCCAATAAAACTTCATTTACAAAACAGGCCAGGAGGCAGATTTGTCTGTAGACAGTAGTTTGCCAATGCCTGTTTTAAAGCCATCCAGACCTGATTATTTCACTTCTCTAAACCTCACTTTTTTCTCTGTTAAGTAATGAATGCCTACCTCACACTGTGTTGTGAAGATAAACCGAGATAATACAAATAAAATATCTGTTAAACTGCCTAGGACACAGAGCACAATAAAATTACAGTTACATTTATATAGCCACTATGGAAAACAGTATGGAGGATCCTCAAAAAATTAAAAATACAACTACCATATGATTCAGCAATTTCACTTCTGGCAATTTACCCCAAGAAAACAAAGTTGCTAATTTGAAAGGGTATGTACACAGCAATTCACCTCATCATTATTTACAGTAGTCAAGATATGGTAGCAACTGAAGTATCCATTGATGGATGAATGGACAAAGAAGATGTGGTACATATATACAATGGAATATTACTTAGCCATAAAAAAAGAATCGAAATCTTGACATTTGAAACAATGTGGATGGACCTAGAGGATATCATGTTAAGTGAAGTGAGAGAAAGACAAATACCATATGATCTCACTAATTTGTAGAATCTAAAAAACAAAACAAAATGAAAACAGACTCACAGATATAGAGAACAAACCGGTAGTTGCCAGAGGGGTGGGGGTAGCGGGAGAAATAAGTGAAGGAGATTAAGAAGTACAAACCTCTAGTTATAAAATAAATAAGCCATGGGGATGTAATATACAGCATAAGGAATATGATCAATAATATTGGAATAACTCTGTATGGGAACAGATGGTTACTAGACTTATTGTGGTGACCATTTCATAATGAATGCAAATGTCAACTCACTATATGGTATACCTGAAACTAATGTGATGTTGTATTTCAACTATATATCAATAATAATTTTTAAAGTTATGATTATTAATGAAATGAGGTAAACATCTCTACTATTTAAGTGGTCTGACATTTCATTATCAGAAATATCATTACCAGAACATGTATTGATATGAGAAGCAGAGGGGTATATTCAAAATGTGCATTTATTCTTTATCTCCACTTAGAGAATGCCTCCCACCCTCCACCCCCCACGCACGCTATTTGATTAAAATGAGATTCACTCAAGAATACTATTTATTAAGAAGCTAGTGACTATCTGGGACTTCCCTGGTGGCACAGTGGTTAAGAATCCACCTGCCAGTGCAGGGGACACAGGTTTGAGCCCTGGTCTGGGAAAATCCCACATGCGGTGGAGCAACTAAGACCATGCGCACAACTACTGAGCCTGCGCTCTAGAGCCTGCGAGCCACAACTACTGAGGCCCACGTGTCTAAAGCTCGTTCTCCGCATCAAGGGAAGTCACAGCAATGAGAAGCCCAACTCAACAGAGAGTAGTCCCTGCTCGCCGCAACTAGAGAAAGCCTGCGTACAGCAACAAAGACCCAATGCAGCCTAAATAAATAAATAAATAAAAGAAAATAAAAAAAAAAAAAAGAGCAGATTTGTTGTGTAAAAAAAAAAAAAGAAGCTAGTGACTATCAATCTATGGCACTGCACCTACGCTCTCTTGATGCACATGGTGAAAGTGGAAAAGATGTTCTACCATGAGTTATTTGCACTTTAAACAAAACTGTTTCTGTTGTGTGAGATTCCCAACCATTCTTAACTTATTAAACATATGAGCTGCAATTAACATGTAAGTCAATTATTAACATAAAACTTTAAGTAATTTAAGTGGGTAGTATGGTGGTTAGGTACATGGGAAGGTAGACAGGTAGATGTTAGGAAAATCCTAAATAAAGTTTATCTGATAAATGACACTTTGAGATATTTACCATGTAGATGAAATTACAAGAAGGCATTTTCACTGCTAAAATGTTCTAAGGGAGTAAATGAATGCTTTGCTTATTAACTAAGCATGGTCTAAAATGAAGCTGTCTATTATAAGGGTACAAATTATGCAGCTTACAGCATCCCATGGTACCTCTTTTTTTTTGCGGTACGCGGGCCTCTCACTGTTGTGGCCTCTCCCGTTGCGGAGCACAGGCTCTGGACGCGCAGGCTCAACGGCCATGGCTCACGGGCCCAGCTGCTCCGCGGCATGTGGGATCTTCCCGGATCGGGGCACGAACCCATGTCCCCAGCATCGGCAGGCAGACTCTCAACCACTGCGCCACCAGGGAAGCCCCCATAGTACTTTTAAAACCAACCAATGAGTGGAATTTATTCGCTTGATTTCAGGAGCTTTGGTGTTGGCAGACTACACTGCAATGGGCAAAATGCCCCTAACAGATGGGCTATAGCTCAGGACATGCCAGAAGATCAGTGCACACAGTAAGATGGAATCCTGGGCTGACTTCTCTCCAAGTCAAAACAAAAGTCTGTGCAGAGCCACTCATTTATTATTAGGAGAGCCAAATCACTTAGGAATTTGCCTTCAGCAGCCCCCAACAACTAGAGATTGATGTTCTAGAGCAGAAAGCAGATTTATACATGAAATCACCTGCCAAACATGAGTGGTAAGCACAAGGTTCTGTGGCAAAGCTGCAAGGCAGTCTACAGAACAGCTTCGCTAAACTAAGAGGCAACCAGTCCTTGATCTCTAGCCACAGACAAAATCATCCACAAATGCAATACATCAAGCAGATCCCAAATTCATCTGAAAGACAAACAACATAGCGTATCAAAGAGATCAAAAGTTGAACAGGCCACAGTCACAACATAAACAAGCACAAGGGAACAAACAGCACTGCCATGATCTGTGCTGAGCTTGGGGCTCGGCTCCTACTGAACTTAGTGGGTCCCTCAGCCATGGGCTTGCCTCTTCCCATGGACCAGGGCAATTATCGGAGCAAGTCTAGTGGCTACAGGTGGCCAGTAGAGAACCCTCAGAGAAAAACCATGGGGAAAATTTAAGAACATTTTCATCCTATTTAAAACATGACAGAATTGTGAGATTCATAACAGCCATACAGTCATAGGCAAAATATGCATTTGTCCAACTAGGACTGCCTGAACTGCTAATGAAAAATCATCATTAAGCACAACTCTCAGTAATCTGGGTGCAGAAAAGACAGAAGTACTTAAAAAGTTAACAACCCTCCTTTTAAACAACACATTCACTAAAAATGATTTACGTTGAAATATAGCCTTCAAAAATGTGGTCTATCAAGAATAGACCACATTCAGCACATTTGAGCCAATACACACCACAGAGAGATAAAAAGCAAATAAGAAATATCTGCAGAGAATAAGGAAAACACTAGGCTGTGTATAACTCACCTCAGGAAAGTAAAGACTATAAACAGGATGTGTTATCTTCGATTTGGTTTCCAGCAGAGCTCGCTCCTTTCGCTGTATACTTTGTTGTAATTCTTGCCACTCCTGTAAAGTGAAAATTAAATCTTTGAAATCAAGCATGTTTTCAATCATTTTGAGGGGTGTCCGTCTTCTTCCCGATGTTATTCCTGACAATGCTAACTACTACTGAGTTCAGACCCACAAATCTGATCATTTCCCTGCCCCAGACTTACAATGCTTCTTTTCATAAATCAACTCTAACCCGTCTAGTATGAACTACACAGCCAATCATGACCTGATCTGGACCTGTCTCTCCAGTCTCCTGTCACTGTTTTCCTCCCTGCACTTTTTCTTCTAGTCATTTCCAACCGCCTAGCCTTCTCTGACCTCACCAGCTATTTCACTCCTCCTAAACCCTGTTTAGATTTTTGTTTTCTTTTTTCTCTACCTGTTAAATTCCTACTCATTATTCTTTCAGGAGCAGCTAAAGTCTAAAGTATGAGTTCCTGAGTCCCACAGATCGTCCTCTACCCCAGAGCTGAGTTGATCACTCCTTCCTTTGTGGCATCACTGCCCCTTGCAAAACGTGCATAGTCTCTTTGGTACTATAATGCTTACTTACAAGTCTGCCTTCTCCATCAGGCTACTATCATTCAAGGGCAGAAACTATTGCACATTTGGCTTTGCATTCCTGTCATCCAACACAGTGCTTGCAGTGTGACAGATAATGAGTAATTATTTGTTATTTGTATAATTATTTGTCAATTGAATGAACGTATTTTTTGGTCATCTGAAGAAACTAGTTTATCAAAACCCTACTAACCTAGTCACCTCTACTAACACTGTCAGAAAGAAATATGTCAACTCTTTCTCAAAACAAGGGTGGGGGAATAATTTCTTTGATAGGTTT
Organism: Aethalodelphis obliquidens; assembly: GCF_003676395.1. Lineage (NCBI taxonomy): Eukaryota > Metazoa > Chordata > Mammalia > Artiodactyla > Delphinidae > Aethalodelphis > Aethalodelphis obliquidens. The sequence continues at coordinate 50,587,725 of NW_020837947.1, read as the reverse complement.
TAATTTCCTGGCAATCAACTTAATTATCAAAGTACAAAAACACTCAAGGGCCAGCAACTGCTAAAAACAGTCATCCTTATTTTTCTCCCACCATTCCCAAGGGCAAGTACATTATTTCTGTATACCTTTATCCTTTGCCCTTTTACTTTTTCCTTTTTTTGGCCTCTGCTTTTGCTTCAGAGGCTGTTCAGGGAATCTCTTTTAAATTCCTAAACCATAAGGGTTACTTTTGATCAATGGCCCAGTCAAGAACACCACAAACATAAAGAAAATGGCTGATCAGGTTACAGTTAATTTACAGTTAGCCTCTAAGGACCATTATTTGTCCACCAAATATTCTTTTCTACAGCTTTCTCATAAATCATGTGCAACTTAATGCCATGCCACGAGATTTTTTTCTATTCCCTTTACCCTCACAATCTTAATTCCTTAGTGACAGCCCTTTCCTTAATGTCTTATATACCTCTTGAAACGAGGTGGCATTCCGTAAATGTTAGCTTTTACCTTAACCAACTTCTTGGCGTTACAGCCCACAGTAATGTTTCTTCACCCTAAACATTTCCTGGAACTTTTGAGATCCTCTTCCAAGTAACTGCTACCTATTTCATAATCCACCTTTCCTTACTCATATTTCCAGATAACACAGAAAATTGCCTTAAGAGAACAAACTGACTTTACCTCAGACCCAGGTCCTATCCCATCTAACAATTTAAGATTTAAGAAAATTAGGATTTCCAATCTTGTTAGAAATAATTTTTCTTTATAATTACAACTACCATCCCTCAAAAACATTCTGTAAAAGTAATATAAGATTATAAAATATACTGGTATTGCTTAAGACAAGCAAAAAAAGTAAGCAAGCAAAGGAAAAACAACAACAGAAACCAAAACTATCACCAGAGGTATAATTCCAATTATTTAAACTTATAAGTCTTACTGCTTCATCATCCTTGTTTTGTTTTTCATCTTGCTCTCTATCAGAGTCTCTGTCACTACCATCATCTTTTTCACTTTGAGAGTCTCTATTGGTTTCTTCTTCCTCAGAGTCACTGCCTTTGTCAGAAACTTCTTCTTCATCTTCCTTTACTGCAGCTTCCTAAAAGGAAAAAGCAACCACAAAAGCTCTGAATATCTCAATGAATATACCATTCTGAGTCCCTGAAACTAATTTACTGTCATTATAATTAAACTGGCTCAAGATTACAATTTCACTATTCGTGCAGAATTTTAGAGAACTATAAACATTTTTATGTATAAATATGTGGGAGTCAGACTGAAGACTTTTAACATTTGGCTTATCTGTCTTTTTGTCAGTTATTTTATTCAGTCTTCATAGTTTGTAAAACAAAAATATTTTATTTCTATTCACAAAATATACTACCACAATGGCTAAGATGGCTCATCTTTCACAAACACCAATTATACAATATATTTTATTTGAGAAGGAGAAATGAGAAGTTTATAGTACTGCTTTGGGAATTTAATATCATCTTCAATAAGGAGTATAATGCAGTAAGGAAAGTCACTGTCCCAGACAAAATCCATTTCAAGAAGCAAGAAAAAGAATAGCAAATTAAATGCAAAGAAAGTAGTAGTGAATAATACAGATCAGAAATCAATTAAAGAGAAAGCAGATATGCAAAAGGGAAACCCAAACAAAACCAAACATTGGTTCTTTAAAAAGATTAATAAAATTGATAAATTAGGCAAGACTGATCAAAGAAAAAAAGAGACAATACAGATTACCAATATTAGGAATAAAAGAGACATAACTACAGATCCAAAAGACATTAAAAATAAGGATATTATCAAATCTGTCAATAAATTTGACAACTTAGAGGAAATGGACAAAGTCCTTGAAAAAAACAATTTACTAAAACTGATATAAGAAAAGAAGTGGAATATGTTAAATAAATGGACTCTACAATTAAATCCTTTTTCAAACTCCAAGCCCATATGGCTTCTCTAGGTAGTTCTTCCAAATAAGAAACAACCCAATCTTATACACCCTTCCAGGAAAAAGAAAGAGAGAATAATCCCTAACTTGTTTAATGAGGCCAGCATAAACGTGATCCAAAACCTCACAAGAATATTACAAGAAAGAAGAATGACAAACCAATATTCTCTCATAAAAAGAGATGCAGGAATCCTAAACAAAATATTACTAAATCCAGATAAATATTTTAAAAATACTGTGTTATGAGCAAATGAGATTTGTTCCAGGAATACAAGGACAGTTTAAATTTTTTTAATTCATCAGTATAATTAGTCACATTAACAGAAAGGAGAAAAATCATACAATCATCTCATGATAAAAAACCAAACTGGGAATAGAGGGATCACCTCCTTAACCTGATAGAGAATATCTATAAAAACCCTATACCTAATGTCATACTTAGTGGTGAAATAATGTTTGCTTTCTCCATGAGATCAACAATAAGAAAAGGGTGACTGCCATCTTCACTTCTACTTCTAATCAACATTACATTGAAAGTTCTAGCCAGTACAGTAAAGCAGAAAGGAAGAAACCACATAAAGATTAAAGTAAAGCTGTCTTTATTCCCAGATGGCATGATTGTGTATGTAGAAAATCTTTTTCTTTAAATATCTACAAATAGTTAGAATTACTGTCAATTCATCAAGAATCCTTGATATAAGGTAATATTTAGAAGGCAACTACACTTCTATACACCAGCAATAAACACTGAAGAATGAATTTTTTTTAATGTTATTTGCAATAGCACTAGAAAGGATCAAACACACAGGAGTAAATCTAATGAAAGATGTGTCATATCCTCTGCCAATGGAAATCACAAAACACCGCTGAGAAAAATTAAGGAAGATCCAGTTAATAAAGATAAAGCATAATTATGAATAAAAAGAGTCAATACTGTTAACCTGTGAATTCTTCCCATACTGAACCACAGAGTAAACACAATACCAATCTGAATTCCAGCAGCTTTTTTTGGGTGGAAATTCTCAAGCTTATTCTAAAATTTTAGCTGGAAATGCAAAGGACCTAAAATAGTCAAGACAATTTTGAAGAAGTAAAATAAGAGTTTGAGGACTTACATGACCATATTTTAAGAGTTAAAATAAAGCCACAATAATTAAGACAGTGTGGTACTGGCACAAAAAGAGACAAATAATCAGTGGAATGGACTAGAAAGTCCATAAACAGATTTGCACATATACACTTAATGGCAACTTTTTTACAACAAATCACTATTGCAATTCAGAGAGGAAAGAATGATCTTTCCAATAAATGGTGCTAAAATAAGTGGTCCCTAATCCCAATCTCACACTATTCACAAAAATTTAAGATATAACACAGAGCTAAATTTAACAAGTAAAATAATAATACTCATAGAAGAAAACAAAAATATCTTCCGTTCCTTGTGTCCTTGGGATAGGCAAAGATGTCTCTAACAGGACACAAAAGCACTAACCATAAAGACTGATGAAACAGACTTTATTAAAATTAAGAACCATCAAAAGCTCCATTAAGAGAGCTAAAAGGGACTCATATCCAGGATACATAAAGGAATCCTACAAATCCATAAGAAGAAAAACAACCCCAAAATAAAAGAGGATATCCAAATGGCCAGTATGTACATGAAAAGGTGCTCAATATCATTAGTCATCAGGTAAATAAAACCACACACAGGAAACACACACACACACACACACACACACACACACACACACACACAGCTGCTGCTACACACTGTACAGATGAATGTCAAAGACACTATGTTGAATGAAAGCAGCCAAACAATTCCACTTACAGGAATTTTAAGAACAGGCAAAACTAATCTATGGTCCTAACAGTCAGAATAGTGGGGAAGGCCGTGGGGGTGGATGGAGGGGTCACTGACTGAGAAGGGTACAAGAGAGCCTTTTAGGGTGCTGGTAAGGTTTTATATCTTGATCTGGGTATCATGGGTACACACAATTGTAAAACTTCAGGAGCTGTACACATAAGATTTGAACATTTTAGGGGCTTCCCTGGTGGCGCAGTGGTTGAGAGTCCGCCTGCCAATGCAGGGGACACGGGTTCGTGCCCCAGTCTGGGAAGATCCCACATGCCGCGGAGAGGCTGGGCCCGTGAGCCATGGCCGCTGAGCCTGCGTGTCTGGAGCCTGTGCTCCGCAACGGGAGAGGCCACAACAGTGAGAGGCCCACGTACCGCGCAAAAAAAAAAAAAAAAAAAAAGATTTGAACATTTTAGTGTATGTTAGACCTCAATAAAGATGATAATAACAATAATCTTTACATAAGATAATAAACTTACACTCCCAACGACTCCATTAGCCTGCTTTTGTTTCTGTTGCTTTGGTTGTGATAAGGGCACAGGTGTAGGTTTTTTTTTTAAAGGTTTCTTTTTTTTTGATTTAGCAGTTTTCTTGGGTCCTTTACTCTTCTGTTGCCATCCTCCTTTTGTTCTGTTCTTGTTAGTATCACCCTGCTGTAAATCACAACACACATGCACACTCAGAAGTTGTAGCACTAGTTTCATTTGGAAGTCATAGTAAATTTTAGATGGAAATGACTAAACTAATAAATGTTGTAGTAAAGTGAATTACTCTCCCACAGCAATATAAATCAATCAGAGAACTAAACAAAACAGTTATTTCACCATGAAAGATAGATAGGAAAACTGAAGTTTTTACCCCATCTTCTGCTGGCTGTTCCTCTGCAGCACAGATGGACTGCTCCTTTTCAAATACTTCCTACAGGTAGCGAGAAGAAAAATATAAAGTCTGTCAACCTATATTTATCTTTCCGATAAAGCAATCTTTCAATATATGTTATCAGTAAGTTTTTTAACTGCTGACAATTGCAGGGGGTGGGGACAAAACCATGGATAGACAGGAGACTCGAAGCAATTACTAAATGATGTATGTGTGCAAATTTAGCAATCACTAAATGATGCTTTAGAAGTTACCTTCTGAAATATCTCACATCTGTCTTGAATACATTTTGAGAAGTACATTCTACTTAAATTTATAAATGCAATGCCTTAAAATATGTAAACTCATAAGTCAGTCATATTTCATAATTTAAATTTTTATTTTTATTCTAATAGTAATAAGACATGACTATTTTAAAGTTATGAGAATTTGAATATATTACATTATTCTCTAACATTGAAACTTCACGAGACCAATATTAGTTTATTTATGATTTTAAGTGATATTGTTGATATAACTGATATAACTTAGATATAACTAAGAAGTGGAACACCAAATCTACATATCCTAAAGACATACCCACCCACCAAATAATCCATTTAGAATCAGTGCAGAAGCTATAAATTTAGGATTTGAAATCCAGTAAGAATTTAGCAAGAATCTATACTAGAAGATGACAAGTGATATGGGTTGTGTTTCATAAACTCCCTAGAATTATTAAAACTAACAAGTGAAAACAATAACTGTTGGGCTCAAACTGTTGGCCTAATGCATCAGTCAGCAAACTATGGCTCACTGTCTGCTTTTTAAACAAAGTTTTATTAGAACACAACTATGCGCATTTGTGAGTTCAGCAGTTGCTACAGAGACTGTATGGCCTGTAAAAACCGAACATATCAATTTTTTTAAATTAATTAATTTAGTTTTGGCTGCGTTGGGTCTTCGTTGCTATGCGCAGGCTTCCTCTAGATGCGGTGGGTGGGGGCTACTCTTTGTTTTGGTGCGCGGGCTTCTCATTCCTGTGGCTTCTTTTGTTATGGACCATGGGTTCGAGGCGCGTGGGCTTCAGTAGTTGTGGCTCGCGGGCTCTAGAGTGCAGGCTCAGTAGTTGTGGCTCACGGGCTTATTTGCTTCGCAGCATGTGGGATCTTCCTGGACCAGGGCTCGAACCCATTTCCCCTGCATTACCAGGTGGATTCTTAACCACTGCGCCACCAGGGAAGCCCTGAACATATTATTTAATAACTGGACCTTTATGGAAAAAGTCTGCCAGCCTCTAGCCTAATTCTATTATCTCTACTTCATTTCTTCACTTATTAGTTGGGTTCTAATGCTTAATTATGCTGAGATACAACTGATGCAAGAACTGAAAGATAAATACTTGATTCTTTCCCTTCCTCCAGGGCACTTTTGCTTTTTCTTTTACTAATTACCTGAGAAGTGTCAACAGTCCAAGGCCAATTTTGTGCTCATTTCTCAGGCTGGGAATTTCAAAGCCTGTAGGTAGTGTAAGTCTAGATTCTAAACCCAATCCTGGCCACTGGCTTAGAGCTTCCTCTTCTCCCAGGAGGCACCTCTCATCCAGAGTCCATGATACAAATGCTTCCTTACCACTTGCTACCATAAAATCAGTATCTTTGATTTGATATGTCCTACTACAAAATATGCTTTTCCTACCAGAGGTTCTAGACATGGGTTTTAAAGGTAGCATAGGTGGGCTCCCTGGTGGCACAGTGGTTGAGAGTCCGCCTGCCAATGCAGGGGACACAGGTTCGTGACCCGGTCCAGGAGGATCCCACATGCTGTGGAGCGGCTAGGCCCGTGAGCCATGGCCACTGGGCCTGTGCATCCAGAGCCTGTACTCCGCAGCGGGAGAGGCCACAGCAGTGAGAGGCCCGCGTACCGCAAAAAAACACACACACAAAACAAAACAAAAACAAAACAAAACAAAAAAGAAGGTAGCATAGGTTTCCTACAGATGCCAATAGATCTCAGAGTAGAATAGGCTAAAATCTACCACTGGTTGAATAAAACTGAGCTGAAATACTACAGTCTATTAAAAATGAGTTAACGACTGTAGTTGAAACTTGGGAGTTATACTTGGCTTGGGAGGTAATATAAATATGTAACAGAAACTGAGAAAAACAAGATGCAGGAAACATATACACTATGACTGGATTTAATGAAAAAGAATGAGAAAACTACCAGTATACATATACATGCATGTACATATATGCACTGAAAAGGTCCAGATAGTAAACATGAGCATGGAGAAAGATACAAAAAGATTTACACAAGACTGAATTCTGGTCATCTGGGTATGACAAGGAGGTTTCCTGAGGCAGCAGGAGTGAGATAAGGGATCCATGATAAAAATATCATTTAACTCTGTGGGTATTCATGCTTTAGGCTAGCTAAAGGTATGAGCTTCAAAACTGATGATCTCAGAGTGGTAGAATTTTAGGTGATTTTAATTTCTTCCTATACTTTTCTGCATTGCCTAAATTTTTTTCCCCACACAGCATGAATTTTTCACATAATTAGGGGAAAAAAAAGCTAATTTTACTGTACTTTTTAAAATAAAAATAAAAGGGAGTACATTCTCAAGAACTGACTAAAAAGAAGCAGGTAGAGGGCAGACAGCAGAAGCAAGAAGAACTACAATGCTGCAGCCTGTGGAAGGAAAACCACATTCACAGTAAGACAGACAAAATGAAAAGGCAGAGGCCTTTGTACCACATGAAGGAAGAAGATTAAACCCCAGAAAAACAACTAAATAAAGTGGAGATAAGGCAACCTTCCAGAAAAAGAATTCAGAATAATGATAGTGAAGATGATCCAGGACCTCGGACAAAGAATGGAGGCAAAGATTGAGCAGATGCAAGAAATGTTTAACAAAGACCTAGAAGAACTAAAGAACAAACACCTAGAAGAACTAAAGAACAAACAGAGATGAACAATACAATAACTAAAATGAAGAATACACTTGAAGGAATCAATAGCAGAATAACTGAGGCAGAAGAACACATAAGTGACCTGGAAGACAGAATGGTGGAATTCACTGCAACAGAACAGAATAGAGAAAAAAGAATGAAAAGAAATGAAGACAGCCTAAGAGACCTGTGGGACAACATTAAATGGGACAACATTCGCATTACAGGGGTCCCAGAAGGAGAAGAGAGAGAGAAAGGACTCGAGAAAATATTTGAACAGATTATAGTTGAAAACTTCCCTAACGTGGGAAAGGAAATAGCCACCCAAGTCCAGGAAGTGCAGAGAGTCCCAGGCAGGATAAACCCAAGGAGAAACACGCCAAGACACAAAGTAATCAAATTGACAAAAATGAAAGACAAAGAAAAATTACTGAAAGCAACAAGGGAAAAATGACAACATACAAGGGAACTCCCATAAGGTTAACAGCTGATTTCCCAGCAGAAACTCTACAAGCCAGAAGGGAGTGCCATGATATATTTAAAGTGATAAACGGGAAGAACTTAAAACCAAGATGACTCTACCCAGCAAGGATCTCATTCAGATTCCACAGAGAAATCAAAAGCTTTACAGATAAGCAAAAGCTAAGAGAATTCAGCACCACCAAACCATCTCTACAACAAATGCTAAAGGAACTTCCCTACGTGGGAAACACAAGAGAAGAAACAAACCCAAAACATTTAAGAAAATGGTCAGAGGAACATACATATCGATAATTACCTTAAACGTGAATGGACTAAATGCTCCAACCAAAAGACATAGGCTCGCTGAATGGATACAAAAACAGGACTCATATATGTGTGGTCTACAAGAGAGCCACTTCAGACCTAGGGACGCATACAGACTGAAAGTGAGGGGATGGAAAAAGATATGCAAACAGAAATCAAAAGAAAACTGGAGGGCTTCCCTGGTGGCGCAGTGGTTGAGAGTCCGCCTGCTGATGCAGGGGATGCAGGTTCGTGCCCCGGTCCGGGAGGATCCCACATGCCGCGGAGCGGCTGGGCCCGTGAGCCATGGCCGCTGGGCCTCGCGTCCGGAGCCTGTGCTCCGGCAGCGGGAGAGGCCACAGCAGTGAGAGGCCCGCGTACGGAAAAAAAAAAAAAGAAAGCTGGAGTAGCAATACTCATATCAGATAAAATAGACTTTAAAATAAACAATGTTACAAGAGACAAGGAAGGACACTACATAATGATCAAGGGATCAATCCAAGAAGAAGATATAACAATTATAATTATATATGCATCCAATACAGGAGCACCTCAATACATAAGGCAACTGCTAACAGCTATAAAAGAGGAAATCGACAGTAACAGTGGGGGACTTTAACACCTCACTTACACCAATGGACAGATCATCCAAACAGAAAATTAATAAGGAAACACAAGCTTTAAATGACACAATAGACCAGATAGATTTAATTGATATTTATAGGACATTCCATCCAAAAACAGCAGATTACACTTTCTTCTCAAGTGCACACGGAACATTCTCCAGGATAGATCACATCCTGGGTCATAAATCAAGCCTCAGGAAATTTAAGAAAATTGAAATCATATCAAGCATCTTTTCTGACCACAATGCTTTGAGATTAGAAATCCATAACGGAAAAAAACGGAAAAAACACAAACACGTAGAGGTTAAACAATACATTACTAAATAACCAAGAGATCACCGAAGAAATCAAAGAGGAAATCAAAAAATACCTAGAGACAAATGAAAATGAAAACATGATGATCCAAAACCTATGGGACGCAGCAAAAGCAGTTCTAAGAGAGAAGTTTATAGCTATACAAGCCTACCTCAAGAAACAAGAAAAATCTCAAATAAACAATCTAACCTTACACCTAAAGGAACTAGAGAAAGAAGAACAAAGAAAACCCAAAGTTAGTAGAAGGAAAGAAATCATAAAGATCGGAGCAGAAATAACTGAAATAGAAACAAAGAAAACAATAGCAAAGATCAATAAAACTAAAAGCTGGTTCTTTGAGAAGATAAACAAAATTGATAAACCATTAGCCAGACTCATCAACAAAAAGAGGGAGAGGACTCAAATCAGTAAAATTACAAATGAAAAAGGAGAAGTTACAACGGACACCGCATAAATACAAAGCATCCTAAGAAACTACTACAAGCAACTCTATGCCAATAAAATGGACAACCTGGAAGAAATGGACAAATTCTTAGAAAGGTATAACCTTGCAAGACTGAACCAGGAAGAAATAGAAAATATGAACATACCAATCATAAGTAATGAAATGGAAACTGTGATTAAAATCTTCCAACAAACAAAAGTCCAGGACCAGATGGCTTCACAGGTGAATTCTATTAAACATTTAGTTAGAGAACAGCTAAACACCCATCCTTCTCAAACTCTTCCAAAAAATTGCAGAGGAAGGAACATTCCCAAACTCATTCTATGAGGCCACCATCACCCTGATACCAAAACCAGACAAAGATACTACAAAAAAAGAAAATTACAGACCAGTGTAAGTGATGAATATAGATGTAAAAATCCTCAACAAAATACTGGCAAACAGAATCCAACAACACATTAAAAGGATCATATACCATGATCAAGCGGGATTTATCCCAGGGATGCAAGGATTCTTCAATATATGCAAATCAATCAATGTGATACATCATATTAACAAACTGAAGAATAAAAACCATATGATCATCTCAATAGATGCAGAAAAAGCTTTTGACAAAATTCAACATCCATTTATGATAAAAACTCTCCAGAAAGTGGGCATAGAGGGAACCTACCTCAACATAATAAAGGCCATATACGACAAACCCACAGCAAACATCATTCTCAATGGTGAAAAACTGAAAGCATTTCCTCTAAGATCATGAACGAGACAAGGATGTCCACTCTCACCACTATTATTCAAAATAGTTTTGGAAGTCCTAGCCACGGCAATCAGAGAAGAAAAAGGAATAAAAGGAATACAAATGGGAAAAGAAGAAGTAAAACCGTCACTATTTGCAGATGACATGATACTACACATAGAGAATCCTAAAGATGCCACCAGAAAACTGCTAGAGCTAATCAATGAATTTGGTAAAGCTGCAGGATACAAAATTAATGTACAGAAATCTCTTGCATTCCTATACACTAATAACAAAAGATCAGAAAGAGAAATTAAGGAAACAATCCCATTCACCACTGCAACAAAAAGAATAAAATACCTAGGAATAAACCTACCTAGGGAGACAAAAGACCTGTACCTGTACTCAGAAAACTATAAGACACTGATGAAAGAAATCAAAGATGACACAATCAGATGGAGAGAGATACCATGTTCTTGGATTGGAAGAATCAATATTGTGAAAATGACTATACTCCCCAAAGCAATCTACAGATTCAATGTAATCCCTATTAAATTAACAGTGACATTTTTTACAGAACTAGAACAAAAAATCTTAAAATTTGTATGGAGACACAAAAGACCCCAAATAGCCAGAGCAGTCTTGAGGGAAAAAAACGGAGCTGGAGGATTCAGACTCCCTGACTTCAGAGTATACTACAAAGCTACAGTAATCAAGACAATATGGTACTGGCACAAAAACAGAAATATATATCAATGGAACAGGATAGAAAGCCCAGAGATAAACCCACACACCTATAGTCAACTGATCTATGACAAATGAGGCAAGGATATACAATGGAGAAAAGACAGTCTCTTCAATAAGTGGTGCTGGGAAAACTGGACAGCTACACATAAAAGAATGAAATTAGAACACTCCCTAACACCATACACAAAAATAAACTCAAAATCGATTCGAGACCTAAATGTAAGACCGGACACTATAAAACTCTTAGAGGAAAACATAGGAAGAACACTCTGACATAAATCACAGCAAGATCTTTCTGATTCACCTCCTAGAGTAATGGAAATAAAAACAAAAATAAACAAATGGGACCTAATGAAACTTAGAAGCTTTTGCAAAGCAAACGACAAACAAGACAAAAAGACAACCCTCAGAATGGGAGAAAATATTTGCAAATGAATCAACGGACAAAGGATTAATCTCCAAAATATATAAACAGCTCATGCAGCTCAATATTAAAAAACAAACAACCCAATCAAAAAATGTGCAGGGGCTTCCCTGGTAGCACAGTGGTTGAGAGTCCGCCTGCTGATGCAGGGAACACGGGTTCGTGCCCCGGTCCGGGAAGATCCCACATGCCACGGAGCGGCTAGGCCCGTGAGCCATGGTCGCTAAGCCTGCGCATCCGGAGCCTGTGCTCCGCAACAGGAGAGGCCACAACAGTGAGAGGCCCGCGTACCGCCAAAAAAAAAGGGCAGAAGACCTAAACAGACATTTCTCCAAAGAAAACATACAGATGGCCAAGAAGCACATTAAAACATGCTCAACATCATTAGAGAAATGCAAATCAAAACTACAGTGAGGTATTACCTCACACCAGTAAGAATGGGCATTATCAGAAAATCTACAAACAACAAATGCTGGAGAGGGTGTTGAGAAAAGGGAACCCTCTTGTACTCTTGGTGGGAGTGTAAATTGATACAGCCACTATGGAGAACAGTATGGAGGTTCCTTAAAAAACTAAAAATAGAATCACCATATGACCCAGCAATCCCACCACTGGGCATATACCCAGAGAAAACCATAATTCAAAAAGACACATCCACCCCAATGTTCATTGCAGCACTATTTACAATAGCCACATGGAAGCAACCTAAATGCCCATCGACAGATGAATGGATAAAGAAGATGTGGTACATATATACAATGGAATATTACTCAGCCATAAAAAGGAACGAAATTGAGTCATTTTTGATACGTGGATGGATCTAGAGAGTGTCATACAGAGTGAAGTAAGTCAGAAAGAGAAAAACAAATATCGTATATTAACGCATATATGTGGAAACTAGAATAATGGTACAGATGAACTGGTTTGCAGGACAGAAATAGAGACACAGATGTAGAGAACAAACGTATGGACACCAAGTGCAGGAAAGTGGTGGAGGGGGGGTGCTGGTGGTGGTGGGATGAACTGGGAGATCGGGATTCACATATATACACTAATATGTATAAAACAGATAACTAATAAGAACCTGCTGTATAAAAAAATAAAATTCAAAAAAAAGGAGGTAATAAAATTCTCAACAATAATCAATAATTAATCTCTGTATAACACTTTACAATTTAAGAATGATACCCACACGACCTTGTAATTATAATGTTTTATAGGGAATTAACAAATCATCAGAGGAAGAATTAATGTATTTTTCAACTGTGTGTGTGTGAAAAACTAATGTGAAAACTATAAAAATTAATTTAAAATTTCAAAACAGCTAACAGAACCTGCAAAATTACATTTGCAAATCTACAACAGTTTTGACTTTGAGAATGTATAACTTAGAGTGAGAGAATATAAAAGCCTTAACACATAACTCTTAAAGCATAAAACTACAGACTACTTACTGCCATTGTTTGCCTTGTCAATTTAACCAACACTGTAACTAAGGATCCTACTGTGATGTTGTTGCTATCTTCATCATCCAATACTATAAGATAAAAGAAAAACAAATAAATAAAAATCAAGTTCTATGTCAAGGCAAACAGCAAAACAACTTATTCAAATCAATCTGGTATTTCAGTATTTCAAACATACAGAGTTTTAAACCTACTAAATAAAAAATAATTTATTGACTATGTACTCTGTAAAAAGCTCTCTAGTAGATGCCTTCAACAATGTACCCATTTAATCCTTAAATCAGCTCTATGAAGCATTATTATTATTTCTTTAAAGAAGATACTGAGGTTCAGAAATAAAGTAAAATGCCCAAGGTCACAAAATGGCTATATCTACACTGCCAAGTTTCAAACCCAAGCCTTTTAAAACAGAGTATGTTAGGACTACAACAGCTTTCTCTCACAGTGATATAAAAATAGGATTCTGTCACTCTATTAAATTGTGCAAACTTTATACTCACAAGATCTTACCTATATGAACAAATGCGTGCCTGTAAGAATAAAATAATTAAAACTAGTATTCTGAGCAACAGTAAAGATATTTTAAGGCAAGAACTTGAAAATATTGTTTATATTAAAAAACACTTTAAAAACATTTTTTGCAATTGTTTAATTTTTTAAAACCACATTTGCCACACACAACCCCAAAAGTCTAACAATAAAATAAACTTAACTACAAGCCCTTTAAAAACAGAAACCATTCCTAACACATCCTTGTATTCTTGGTCCCACAAGAATGTTTTCACAATGGCAACTTAGCAAATGTCAAAGCTCAGAACAATGTCACAATGAAGGAATGGAGCAGAATAATCTCTAATTCTGTCACCATACTAAGATACTATATTTGGCTCTAAAATGGGAACTCACAGGACAATTATGTAGGTAGAAAAATAATCTCTATTTTTTTTCACTCCAAGCAGACAAAGACAGAAGTAAGTCAAGAAAAACACATGAAATGTGGCACAGAGCATGGTGATTCTCAAGATTTAATTAATATAAACAAATTAGGTTTTTTAAAAATTAATTTTAGGACTAAGCAGGTATCTTATACTAACAATAGATATATTTCAAATATCCTTCATTACATCTAGAAATCTCTTTCATTCTTTGAAAAGTTAAGATCTTCTTGAAAGCTGAACTACAGAACAGAAGCATCCTCAAACCTAAGCCCATTAGGAGGATAATAAAAGTAGGGTTCTCAAAACTAATAAGTATACAACATCTTCCATCACAGCAAATCTGACAGGTAAACTACAGTTCTGCAAAGTCTAATTAAAAGTTATTAAATGAAGTGTTTTGAGGGCCTTGAGCCAAATAAACAAAAGCCAATCTATCAAAAGGGAAGCAATGGGAAACCTCCCACTTACCCTGTGATTTTATGTCCATGGTCACATATGGGAAACTCCCAAGGACAGCCATAACCTCTTCATACTTTTCATCTTCAAGGAAGTGCAATAGATTGTGACGATCTGATTCTTTTAAACTCACCAAATCCTGGATAGTCTTAATTTTGTACTAAATTTAAAAAGAGAGAGAAAGAAAATAAATCCCGAAGTCATATAACTTTACATAAAAGGAAAATTATTAGCATGTTTACCAAAACAAAATCCAAAAACTTTTAGAAAAATGTTAAGATTATATACATTTCAAAGCAGAAAATACAACTTCACTGTATTTCATGGCCTTTTTCTCCAAGGAAATTTAAGAATTTTTCTTTTTTTTTTTAAGAATTTTTTTTATTACAAAGTTAATACACAGCTACTTTTTTTAATTAGAAAAAAATAAAGTTAGAGGAAAAAAATAATAACATTCATATAAACTCTTGACCCAAGCAAGAATGACTGTCATTTGATTTGTTCAGTTTGCAGACCTTTATTTTTAATTTTAATGATAAAAACCTTTAAGAGTATGAATTTATGTCCAAGTAATAGCTGCATGCACCCTTAAGTTTTACTATGCAGTACTCTCATTTTTGTTATTTTCTAAATACAGCTATCCGTATTGCAGTAAAACCCAGCCTGGCTAAATGGATACTCAGGAGAGGGTTTTTTAATTTCTGAGTATTCGGTGCCAGTTATTAATTTTTACTTTCACCGATAGGGATTAGCTCATGAGGCATGTGAAATACCTGCTTTTGAATTCTGAAGTTTACAATTATGACTTAAAATGTGATCAAATTTATAAGAGTAACACACTTCCTCGAAAGGAGAGAACTCTGATGCAAATTTCTAATATGTATTTATAAGTTCTGCCTTAACACTATCAAATCCAATGTCTATCGTCTGCCTACTTTGTCTAATATCAATACATACAAAGTAATGTTTAAAATCTACCAAACTTACAATTTCATTCCACATTTTCTTGTATTTCCTCAAGTTTTTATTTATATTACATTTCTGAAATATCTTAAGATTCATTATCATAATCTATATACAGATTGTATTTTCTAAATAAGAATTATCTGTATTTGATCTACTTATTTTTTGAATGCTTGATTTTTTTTGTTCAGACTCAACCAATAAACTATTGCCCAACCTTTAAGCCACGAATGAAATAAATGGAAAGTATACAGTGCATTTTTACTTAGTACGCTTATTTTCGGCAACATAAAGAAAAAAGAAAGTGTTGACTGCTAAAATGCACTGACCCCCAAAGTAAACCACTACAGTAGTAAAATATTATAAAACAGCTACCTAATCAAGAAAGTATTAACAGAATCACTTGAGGGATGTTTTAGAATGTTTAAAACATCATAAATCTAAGAAGTTCACAGTAACCATTTCTAGAAAAATTTTCATTCATGTTACCTTTAAGTGACAGGACAAACTGCTTAAAACTAATTTTAAAGTAGCAAATTACCTTTTTATGATTAGAAACCCTTCTAAGATTGTCTTCTTCAATGTGAGGAAGCTGCAGAAGGGGAGACTTAAACTGCTGAAGGCCTTGCACAGCCATCTGGGAAAGCTTCATGCAGTTTTCCAGGGATGCCAAAGTTGGAGCACGAAACTCCCTTTCTTAGAAAGAATAGAAGAAAAGCAAAAACAGGTCTGGACTTTTTATATGTTCAGGAGTACACAATTCATCACAAAAACAAATTCATGTGAACATCCTTAACACCTCAAATTTTACGATCACAGTGTTGAATTTCCTTTAAAAGTTACTGGGTAAGACACAGAAAATACACAAACTTGGTCAAATGCACATACTGATGTCATGCCAAAAACTGACATCATCCATAACAACAAAACACAACCAGTATCTCTTTTTTAAGGGTCTCTCTTTCCATTACTAACCATAAATAAACTCCCTCGTTCTTTTTTCCATTATGTAAAAATCACTACACGTCAGATGAATCATCATCACATCACTTAAAGAATTACTTCAAACTCATTGTTAACCTAATTCTAAAACTACTCAGAGGAAGGAAAAGGGTATTTTAAATCTCTGCAAACAATAAATAACAATAAAACAATGAAAAATTAAATTCAAAGAACATAAGTCACCATACTTTACATAATAAAAAATACAGGAAAGAAATAAGGAAAACCATGAACAAAACTGGGAAAACTGATTCACCTTACAGACAGAATTATACTAAGCACCCAAAAATCTTAAAACTATGAAGTGTAATCTGTATGTGCTTGCAAGAAAAAGTACAACATAATTATACTTCCTCCTCACCTTCACGGCTCCGGGCCATTATTATTAGTTGGCAGATTACATTAACCATTTCTTGAAGTAGGGCAGGGCATTTTTTCAGCATAAATTGCTGATCTGCAAAACAATAAAACACCTGAAACAAATCATTCTTCTTTTATGATTAAAACACCTTTATCACCTGTAGTCCAAGACGAATGCTAAATTTAAGCTGTCACACACATTTTTCACATGACCTCAGAATATTACAATAGTTTCTCCTCGGCAGCACTATGTCAAAAATCAATCAGAAAACCCTACCTCAAATTAGATGTTTCAAAGGCAAACTTTTAATATTATGGTCTTGGGCTTTATAAATTACTCCCTACCTTTTTTTTTGGAAATAGCCTTAATCTTAAATTTAATCATAATCTTACTGATTTAAGAACTTCAAAATTCTTCTTCCTGTGTACCTAAATTCCTATAATTATGGATAAGTCCAAAGACTAAGACTGAGAATAAATGTCAACCAAATGGAGAGAGGAGGATAGGAGGAGGAGGAGGGAGACAGACACTTTCATTTATACTGCATATAATAGTTAACCATTAAGATCATCCATTGGGGTTGGTACTCAACCTAAAAAAAAATCTGTTCCCTGATTCTAAGATAATTGGTAAAAATGGAGATGGTTTCATATCTGTACAGAACATTAGGAACAGAATTACTAGTTAACTTGCAACTTCAATAAACAATGCCTAAATAGCGCTCCTTGATTCCATCATAAGCAGCCTATCCTATCATTAATCACTGAGCATCAACTGACCTTGTTTTCAAAGGCATTTGATTGCATTATTGGCTTAAAGTGGTGGGGGGAGGGTTGGTTCATTCAGAAAGAAAATTCCCTAAGGATAATAACTTTCTTTTAGAACTTCCAATTGAAATAATGCAAGTGAAAAGAGATGACACTCAAATTCATGACATCCCTGGAAACACCACTGTCCCAATCCACTGCTTTTCTTTTAAGTAGAATAGATGGCTTCAAGTACTTCTGAAGCTTTAAATAAAGATTAAACAGACACTTCATTGGTAACTACTGCTGGAGTATGATGGTGGTACTGGTGGCAGTGACTGAGACATCTGTTGTGAAAATCCATTTTTTCCTTGCCCCAAAAGGCTTACAAAATCCTTTTTTAAAAGCCATCAGGAATTATTGTATAATCTGCAACTGACTTAACATTTTTTATAGAGAGTATTCTCTCACCTTGAAATACAACATTTTAACATTTGCCAAAACATCTGACTTACTAATACCTTCAAAGAATTTGTGAATTATGTACATAGCATATAGATTTGTTTTTAAAAGGTCCTTGAGTAATTATCTGATTGAGCAAAAAAGAACAGTGACAAAAAAACACTGCACCACGAGGTCTAATTAAATCCACCTCTTCTGTACCACTAAAACCCTACAGATATTAGAATCACAAATACCTTCTTCAAGGGTCTCAGGAATTTTCATTCTAGCAAGATGAGACAGTAAAAGAACTCTGGCCTTCAGGCTATATGGGCAGGTAAGTGGCGGCTCATTCTTCTTTAAATTAATGCTGCCAATTTCTCTGATTAGCTAGAGTAAATAAAATAATTATTTAAAAATGTATACTTAAAAAAGCATTAACCTTATATACTTAAATGTTTATCAAGGAATTTGGGAGACAGGCCTAACCTGAGGTATTAGAATATTATCTGTTGGTCTGCTTGTGGCATCCTTGTTATACTGAGGATCAAATTCAGAGGCTCCAGCCAAGACCATGATAAGACCTAAGAAAACAAAAGAAATATGAAGAAAAATAAATTTGGTCACCCATTAATCCACCTCCCATGATACTTGATTAATCCTAGAGTGAGGCAGTTTTCCAATCACACACAATGCTAAAATCATCTGAACTCCACTATCAATAAGCATTAATCTCTCTCATAACAAAAGCAACATCTCACTTTTTAAAATGTGTGCAATATTACCTATCACAAGTAAATAGAAATACACATCAAATTAAGGGCCCAGAAGCAACTAGGTGCATTAAAATCACTACAAATAGCATCTGTTTCTAGACCTAAGCATGTGTTCCACAGAAATTTATAGTAGGAAGTATTCTATGTGATGTTACTAACTGCTTTGTAAAAAAAAAGGGGGGGGGGGGGGGGACTCCATGGCTAAATAAAGCTGAGAAATAAGAGTTAAAAAGAGTTTCAGGGGCTTCCCTGGTGGCGCAGTGGTTGAGAGTCCGCCTGCTGATGCAGGGGACATGGGTTCGTGCCCCGGTCCGGGAAGATCCCACATGCCGCGGAGCGGCTGGGCCCGCAAGCCATGGCCGCTGAGCCTGCACGTCCGGAGCCTGTGCTCCGCAACGGGAGAGGCCACAACAGTGAGAGGCCCACGTACCGCAAAAAAAAAAAAAAAAAAAAAAAAAAAAAAAA